>NW_010973368.1:9715384-9811455 GCF_000737465.1 Haliaeetus leucocephalus | reverse complement strand
GTATTTACAGAACGTTTTTATTTTGCGTGTCCCACTGAAAACCAGCGCTAGGAAGAGTGACAACTTTCTTAGGCTAGGGTGCATGCCGTACGAAACACGCGAGGGGAAGGGCGAAGCTTGCACGCTACGGAGTTGACAGGAGAGGAGGCGCGGAGGTGTTTGCAAAAGGTGGGGAAGCGGGTGCCTACCTTTAGGCTGGGAATAAGTATGTTTTTCAAGGAAAAACTAGGCCATAAATGGTTCTCAGAATCCGCATACTCTCTTGGCGAGGCACAGCGTAACCCGAAACATCCTACAGCAGCTTAGGTATTAAGAAATAATGGTACAGCTAGCTGTAATTCAGGGAGAATTAGAGGAATTGGATTTTAATTGTCTGGTAGGAAATGGCTAAGGTGTGAGCTTTAATGCCTCTCTTCCTGCCTTTCTTTTTTTTCCCTTAATCGTTTATGGGGCTTGGTTTTGTGTTTAATCCAACAGATAGCAGCTGAGGCTGCACACTGCTCTGAAAAACAAGCCAGATTGCTGGATTTGCGCTTACAGAAAATGGCTTTGTTCAGTATTAGAAATACCTTAGGCAACTCGGACTTCGTAGAGGTATTTCATTTAAATACTGATTGAGTTTAGAAATACTTATTGCAGCTGCATTTGATTAAGACTCATTATTCACTTGTGAGTTTAAAAAAAAATACCAACTTGCCAAAGACTGGTGTCGTCTGTGGAAAAACCAGAAACTCTGGTGCTTATTTCATTCTTTGAATGCAAAACAGCTCTGCATTTTGGAAAAGGAGACTGATTATTTAGATTTAGAAAAAATAGACATGTTATTTCCCATGTTACCATTCCCCTTTTAGTAAAAATATTTCTGATTCTTGTATTTATTCTTTCTCTTTTGCTCCTTACTAGGATTCCAGTGGATGCCCCTTCTACTTGTCTCCTGGTAGAAGACTTGATTGTCTTTAATGGATACTGCTGCTGCTGGTTGATCTCTGGAGACTTTACAGCTCCTTACCTTTTGAGAGGAGATAGCTACTTGTCCCCTCTCAAGGTCCTGGTGGTAGTAGCTTTTTATCAGTAACCACCTCGGGCGGGAGGGGAAAGAAGATGCCTCTGCCTTTTGGGTTAAAATTGAAACGAACTCGGCGTTATACAGTATCTAGCAAGAGTTGCTTGGTGGCTCGTATCCAGCTGCTCAACAATGAATTTGTGGAGTTCACGCTGTCGGTGGAAAGTACAGGCCAGGAAAGTCTGGAAGCAGTGGCTCAGAGACTTGAATTGCGGGAGGTAAGCAAACTGTTGATTGAAGGCGTGATTTTTGTCTCTGGTGCTAGATGACCTATGTGGTGAATCCTTACCATTTGGGGCAATCAGTTTATTTACTGGAGCAGCTGTCCTGTGTTCTCCTTGTTTCTTCACCTTCTGGTCTTGAAGGGACTTCGATTGCTCCAAGACAGTTGAAAAACTTAGGTTACAGAGCTAGGGAATGCCCAAGGGGAGGACATGTTAGAAGTGGCAGTGAATAGAAGCTTAGAGCGATAAACAATGCGACTGTTTTTTAAAGCTTACAACGCTGAAAATGCTGTTTAAGAAAAACCCACAAAGGAACAAAAAAAAAAATTTCTGCCTAAGCAACATGGTTAAGAATTACTGCAAGACTTGAAACAACTTTTAGCTAAGGATATGAAAGAGAGTGTTATTTGTGTGCATGTATTTTTTTTTTTCTGATGGATTAGTTCTGTGAAAAGAACCTAAAGCGCAAAATGTGATAAGTGTACCAGTGACCAACTATTTATATTGCTTGTTCAGATACCACAAACATGTTTACAGACATTGTCTTGGAGCAAGAATATAGTCATTTAGATCAGGTGCTGGCCTCATGAGGAAACATGGTTTGTACTAGTTCAGTCTGTATATATTTGTGTAACCTGCCTTTTTTCCCAAAAAATTCCTTACTTGGTATTTCAAAGGATCCTTTTGCCACTGAAACTTACCCTTCTCCCACATGTTTAGTGATTATTCATATATCTCCTGTATTGAGTGAATTACTTCTGAAATGCTGAGCTGTGAAACCTTGTTTATAGAAATCTACATAGATTACCAACGTATGAACCAATGTCATTGTTTTATAAATTTGTTGAACACAGGTGGATTTGATTGCAGTAGTTGAATGCTCTTGACCCTGTGTAAATTGACATTTCCCACTAGAGTCTCAAAAGGTTGATTTCATTTTGTAGCCATTAAACTGTGACGGCATGTGTACTTTCCGGGGGCAGGAGAGAGAAAACTTGTAATAAAAGTTCAGTGCTGCTAACATTGTTCTGAAAAAGATGCTTTTGCTCTGTTATGTAGTCTGCCATATAATGGTGTTTTGAATATGGGATTCAAATACAGGACGAAAACCCTAGACTTAGGTAACCAAAATAAGAGTAATCATGAAAATAATTGTTGCCTAATAACTATGATTTTTTTGAAACGTTATATTTTCATTGTCAAGCAATGGTAACTGCTTATAACTTTGCTCAAATATTGAGCAAATAAATTTAGGACTCAATCCTGCAAACATTTATTACTGTACACAGCATGCATTACTGTAGGATTTTTAGTAGGAAATGCTATATAGTCAGTTGTTTTCAGATTTTTTTTTTCTTTTGAGAATAATAAATAAATGAAATAGATGTGAATCCATTAATCTCTAAGTGTTTGTTTACTGCAGTTGTTTTCAATCCCAATATGCATTCTTGTATATTCACCAAATATTTTTTTTACTGTACAGTTATTTTGGAAAAATGCAATTCTGTGCAACGGTATGACTTTTTTTATCTTGCTCCTTCTAGCAAAGGGAGAATCTAATGACTCTCGTAGCCTTAGTGTTTACTTAGAATACATCAGATACCATATACTTAGAATTCAGTTATTGTTGTGTGAATGGAGTTTGTCAATTTTATCTATCCGCTTTCAGTTGTTACTGCTAAGTCAACAGAAGGTAAAGAATTTTAATTATATTTGGTTTGCAAAACACAAAGGCTTTGTCTTCCTGAATGATGACTGCTAGCTTTTATTGAACGAGGCACAGTGTTGGAGATAGCAGGTTTTTTTCAGCTATTCTTCATTATCTCTTTCTTTTGAGCTACTCCTAAAAATCTGTTTAAAAAAAAAAAAAAAAAAAAAAAAGGGGGCAATTCCCTCAATTAAGAGTCATATATTTGACTAAGGGAGTTGACAGTACACTGTTGAACTCTGAGCAGATTCCTTCAGTCATGCATTCTTGCATGGATTATTTTGGCAGGAAAATGTGTTGCAATAAAAGGGAATGGAAAATAAGGATATAAATTACTTTCCAGAGCTTGCCTTCAAAAAATGTTGTTCTGCCTTTAAATAGATTTGTCAAGCAGATACTGGCTCATTCCTGACTGCTTGCATAGTAGAAAGTTTTCAGAAAGAAAAATTTGCTCAACTTTTTGCTTAAATCTGCAAAACCAACATTAGTCCTCAATACTGTAAAATACGAAGTACTTTCTGTAAATGTTGCATATTGTTAATGCACTAAGCACCCTTAAAGCATGAGTGTGAATTCACAGTGTTAAACATGAAAGTATGACTGTTTATTTGAATACTGAGACTTCAAGCAGTTATGAAAACCAAGGCATCAGTTTCCGATTACTGTGTATGGGCTACACAGTTAGGACATGCAGTTCCCATGCACCTTCAAAATAGCTTATTGCAGGCGGCATGAGGGGAATCTCTACCTTTTTACACATTCAATGGTAAAATTTAGAAATATCTCTTTCTCTCTGGTGTAGTCTGCAGTTACGGAATTTGGACAGTGAATTGAATGGCTTATTTTTAATGCAGTGCCATCTTTTAAGATATTTAACAGATTGTTATGTAAATGAGTAGTCTTCAAATTATGCTTTGTGTGGCTAAAGACTGGTTTTCTTCTGATTTTCCAATTAGTACTTCTCAATTTCCAAGTTGTATGCTAGCATGGACACATAGTTAGGGTTTAGGAAGTCTTAAGTATGTTGACAATTTTATATTTTTTTACTGAATAGTAGAAAAGTGAAATGAATGTGTTCAACTAAGAAGAACATGTGGTATTCCCAGAATGTGACTCAATCAGCAATGAGTATGTAATCCAGCTCTCTTAAACTGAGGAACTGGGGAAAGAAGCCAAAGGGAACAGGGAACTTAAGTTACTTACCCTTCGTAGCGCAGCCTGTGTTTTATCCTGTGAGAGAACTGTAACCAAACTTGATTTATGCAAAAAGCTGTATTTGTTGCAGAAAACCATTCTGGAATTACAAGTTTTGAAAAATTGCTGAGAGGTCTGATTGTTAACTACCTTTAAAAGTATGTGCAACACTGCTCATCTTGCATCTAGGGTGTGAGTATACAAATTAAATACTTGAAAATATAGGAATGGTGGTTTTTTTAATGTTAATACAGCTAGGTATCTATAGGATGTTTGGTAGGAGGCATTACAACTGATTTACCTCTGTTGCTGTATCTTATTTTATTTCTGTTTTCTAATAACACTTCTAAACTAGAATGAAGGGGCAAATTCTGCTCCTGTGTACAAGCAGAGTCTGACTTAACTGCAGATATGTGGTGAAGATGGAGAGTATGTGTTGTGCATGTGCAAGTTCCTGTGTTTGTTTTGGACATGAATAGGAAAGAAGGGATCAAGGCTATCCAGATCCTGAATAACTTCGAAGTTCTGAAACAGTGCTTCGGAAATGCTTGAACTATGCTGGGAAACTTTGCTCTGAATTCTTAAATATCAGCTCTTGTTTGGAGAAACCACAAAAAAAACCCTTTAATTCAGTGTGGTGGTTTCTTAAATGTGTTTTGCATATGTAAAGAGTGTTTTTAAAATAAGATCAAGTGAAACCATAAATATTCTTACATGTATACGTATCAGTAAACATACTGACTGGCAAATAAAAGATGGGCCAAGTCATGACAGAGGGATCACTAACATACTTATGTTTATGACTTGTATCAAAGTCTGACAAAATTTTAGCTAATGCTTCGAGAAATAAGAGGAGGATCAGTGCCCACGGTTGAATTGCTATGATTGCCTCTCTGAACCAAATTTTCCTTAAAATTAAGACAGGAGAAATTGTCATGGAGGAATGTATATAAAAATGCAGACCTTCCATGTGTAATCTAATTAATTTAAAAGATGCTACAAACTTGACTTAATCTAAAACATATATTAATTGTAAGTGTGCTGTAATTGTGATTTGGAAACCAAGATAAATTGAGAGCAGTCGGCCAAAAATCAGTAATTGCCTCTGCAATTATTGTAGTTCTTCCTTTTTCTGAAGGAAAAAAGCTATACACTGAGGTATAGGATTTGCATTCAGTCTTGCTGTGCTGAGCAGCACAAAATTAAGTTTTTTTCCATGAAAGCAATAGTGGCAATTGGGAATCTTTGCCCCCTGATTTGTTAAGCTTTTTTATAAAGTTAGGCCAGAATTTGAATACACCACTTAATTGTATTTTTTCACTATCACAATGTCTGTGAATTGCTGTAAAGTTTTATACTAATTTTGACAGAAGAGGTTTTCTTTACTTCTGAAGCAAAGACATGAGCTTATTGTTTAGTGTTTTTAGACTACTTTGGAATTTTGCTTTTCCCTGTTGTAAAGCAATCAGAATTTAAGCCTCTGATGAATAGGAATGTGATACTCCTTTTAATGTCAGTGCTGTGTAAAGTGTGAGTCAAAAGCAGATATGTGTGAGTCCATCCTTCTTGGAGCCTTGGACAGTGGTGGGAAAAAGTAACATAATTAAAACCAAAAAAGTATGTTTCTACACATCTTTGTCATGTTGGTAGCTGACCTGTTTCTACAAGAGGTTAAAACGTCTTGGACAGAATGTGTTCTATGCACTATGAAGGTATTGCTCTTTCGCTTGCAAATTAGCCAGTTTACCTTTATTTAATGTACCGATGAGTAGAATCTGCTTTGCCTGTCAGAAGACCGTTTATTCAAGATATTTGAATGGTGTAAACCACACTGTGTTGTTATTTGTGCAGTGTTTTAATTTGAATAAATTAGAATATCAGATTACCTTGCAAGGTATTGATTTTGTTTATTTCTTATCCCTGCTGTTTTGCTTTAAGGTGTAGTTGACAATTGCTTTGTTTAAATAGCATTTGTGAAACCCATATTGGATTAGTTAGGAGAAAATAATTGGGGGGGGGGGTGGAAAAATCATTTCATTATGAAAAAACTAAGACTCACTTCTCTCTGTATTTGTATACCTACCCTGCTAAATACTCCCTCCTGCAGTTGATGATCTTGTCAGTACTAGAACAACAAAAATGGTATAAGCAAAAGGACCCTAAAGTGAGTAGCTTCAAGATGGGGAAACGGGAGAGATTTTTATGAGGCTAGCCAGCGGTCCTCCTTTTTCTGCAAGAAGAATTGGTCATGGTAGTAGGTAGAGGAGTGCAACTTCCCAGTCGGTGGCTGGTACGTGGCAAGACTCACAGGTTTTTTCTCCACCACTTCCAGGAAGTCTTGGGTCTTGTAGACTGGCCAGTCCAGGCTGCTCCAAATCCTTTCTGCCCTAGAGATTGGGAAGATTTGTGGAGGAGGTTGTCTGCTGTGATAAGAGTGGAGTTTCTGGGGAATTTTCAGGGCCTCTTGTCTCCTTACGTAGTTCTGAACATTGGGCGTAGGGTAAAGCTTTCATGTGGTATCTGGCAGTCGTGCGTAGTACGAGATTATTGACCCAGTTCTCCTGCATGCAGTTTATTTAAACTGTGATATCCTGATGGCAGGAGCTGTTTTGTATCCAAGCATATAATAAAGCTAGACGCGGTGGAGCCCTTGGGCTAACTGGGATTTTGTAAGTCCAGCTGCAGTGCTTATCCTTCAATAATGAGAAGGTGTTTTCAGCACCCTGTTCAGGGAAGTCTTATGGCTTGTTTTATTTCTGTGTACCAATGTAAAAGAGGAAAAGCCTGAAAATATATTTTGATTGCATTCTTCTGTAAACCCTGTTATTGTTTTCTTTTTTTTTAATTTCTTGCCTCACATCTTAGGATGGTGATTCCTCAGGTCACTCTACCCTTGAGGCAGGTAGCAGATTGCATTAATTAGAAGGCACTGTATTAACAATTAGAAAACAATTCTCACTTCCAGTCTATTCGTAACCTGTGAGATATTCTGTAAGATTTATAATACAGGATATGGAAATTAGCTGGGAAATAAATAATTAAATACGTAAGTTCGAAGTAAACTTTGAACACTGCTATGCCTCAGGGGAATGTGTGGTAAAGTCTATTTGTCCTCCCTGCTTCCATCCACAAAAAGTAGGGTTTTTTTCCTTTAGTCTGAGGTTTTATAGAGAATGTGTTGGGTTGTTTTTTCTTTTTTTTTTTTTTTTTTTTTTTAAAGATGGCAGTAATAGTGTTGTCTCAAAATCCTGGGGAACATGACTTTTTCTTCATATTATATGGCCAAAGAATGGAAGGCACAGTCAAGTTTGGGGATTATAATGGATGCTTTTAAGCTCCAGTGAGAAGATTACACACATTTGATATCTGGTATATATATATTTGTCATTTCTATTTCTTTTCTAGGTAGTGTAAACTGTGACCAAAATAGACCCTGAGATTCTATATTAAAACATTTTTTTTTTATACTGCTAATCAGAATAACTGATATATACTAATGATGTTTAGATTAGAGCCAAAGTGGAATTATATTAGGGATGAGCCTGATCTATGTTAAGGAAAATAAAATGAAATACAGCAGTTAGTTGTAGCTAACAAATATCAGGCAGGGATATTGGTACAGGGAAGAAGGACTATCTCACTGATTCCATTTCAAATTATAAAACAGATGAGAAACAGCAAAGTATGCTTAATAGATGTGGAAACTGATGAGAATTGTAAGATTTAAAGCTCAGTTTATAATAGGTTTGTAAAATATAGATTTTTTTTTTTATTTTTTTTTTTTTTAAAAAGGTGTTATTTAATTTACATCCAAGAATTTCTCAGTAAGCTGCTTCTCTTTGTCAGCACCAATTCTATGATGGCATAGAATCACGTAATAGTTTGAGTTGGAAGGGACCTCTGAGGGTTGCATGGTCCCACCCTCTGCCCAGGAAAGCCAGCTTGGATCAAGTGGCTCAGAGATTGGGTGAGTTTGGGTGCCTCCAAGGGTAGAGATTTGACACCTTTTTGGGCTACCTGTTCCAGTGTTTGGCTAGTCGTCTTGTGAATTTTTTTGCCTGATCTAATTGGAATTTCCCACATTGCAGCTTGTGCCCAGTGTTTCTCATACTTGCAGTGAGCACTTTCAAGAAGAGGCTGGCTCTGGCTTCTCTATAGCCTGCTCTTAGGCAATTGAAGTCCACAGTAAGATTTTACTTTAGTCTCTTAAAACTGGCCAGCTGCACTTCTCTGACTCTCATCATACATGATGCCAAAAGGTATAATATAGTCACCTGCAGTAATGTAGTTTTGTGGCACTCATGCCTGATGAAGCGCCTCTGCTTAGCTTAGGAAGTCTGGTTGACTTCATAGATGAGGTCACTCCACTCCCACCAACTTGTGAGCTGCAATACTGTGTTGGGCTTGTGGTGCTTTGGCGTTCTTGATAACTCTTGAACTTTTATGCAAAAATGCTTCCTATTCCTGTCCATAGTGACAGAAAGCAGCTACGTAGAAAGTAACTGTGCAGAAATTATATGTTCGTTTTATTTCTATTTGATTTTCTTCAAAGGGGTTGGGTCATGAATAAATCACTAAAATAAATGAACATCAAATTAGTGTTAATCTTAACAGCTTAACATATTTTAAGAATTATGTCATGACATTCTTTTTAGCATTGGATGTTGTCCTGAGCTGCTAATAATAAAATGTTTTAGCAATGAACAAAAATGGATTCTATTTTAATCAGTGCGAATATTCCAGGGTGCATAAGCTCCTCTGAAAACTCACAGGATCAAATTTTGCCCTTGAAGTCAAGTGAAAGGCTTGCATGCAAGTCAGAAGACAGGCTTTGGTCCATAGTGTTTTGCTTGGCTTTCATTTTATTTTTGATAGGGCAGATTGGAGGAGTTTGTAAGGGAAAATACCGTAGCGGGAAAATACCTTAGCAGAGAAATCTTGTTTAAAGATATGCTGGATTCCAGAGAATATTTTAAAACATGGGAACATTTTTCTTAGTCTGTTGTGCCAGTAACTAATAGGTTCTGTGTGTAGGCAAGAAAAAGTGGTCAGTGCTGTAAAGAAACAGACCAGTGCAAGTGATCATCGTGCCTTAAAAACAGGCTACACATTCAGTTTAGACTTCAGGGTGTAGAACCAGGAGTATCTTACATCAGAGAGTTTGAGACAGTGGTGGTGGTAACAGAAGTTTGTGCTCTTTCTCTCCTTACCTTTCTGTAAATACACCAAGGCTGCAGGTGGAAGTTGTTCAAACAGTTGCTTAGAAGTTTTTGTATGCATTTGTGGTTGTGTTTGTGTGGTATCTTTTACAGAAGTCTTCCAACTTCGTTGGTGTGCTTCTGTGGCTCTGTAGCTGTTACCCTTAGGTTTCAGTCTCCACCTTGGCCTCTGCTGTCCCCCAGAAGCGGTGGTTTGACGTTTCAGACCTCGCTCAGCCCAGGGCTGATGCGGTTGACCTGTTGGGCAGGCGGGCTGGGCCAGCACAGCAGGCTTGCTTTTTTGAGCCCTTTCTACCAAGTGAGATCAAGTAGCTCATGGCTTATAGTTCAACTTTGACTGGTGGGTTTGTGGGTGGGTTTTTGGTCCTCTAGTTTACTCGCTGTCTTGCATTTTATATACATTAACGTTTATAACACTCGGAAGTTACAGGATGTCAGCATCACAGTCTGACTGTGGCTCCTGTGACTGTGCCCATGATGTTAACAGTCTTGTAATGAAAGACAAATACAACTTTTTACATGCATTCCTTTCCTCATTCAGTCTGCAGGAAGGATTGAAGAGTAGTCATTTGGTACATTTTATCCTTTTCAGTGTGTGATGTTGCCGTGAAGATAATATTTCTTTCTTAATGGAGTTTGTGTGGTACTACTGTTGTAATTCCTAATATCTTATGGGATCTTAAGATACTGTCTTCTCAATATCCTTGTGGGTGGCAGAGGTTACCACACACTGTACCCAATGGTTGGGGGATTGAAGCACAGAAATAAAAGCAAATGTTGGCTAAGGTATCAGCAAATATTGTGCGCCTGGACCGAGAAATTTAGAAAACAGTGTCGTTTATTGTATTTGTATTCAGGGCCACATTCCTTTTGTCCCCTTGAACCTGGAAGTATTTATGACTTATTAAATTTGACTCTTGGCTTTTGGAATTCAGAAGTGAGGAGCCCACAGTGTCCACCTGTGAAAAACTTGGTTTGTAAGATTTGCTTTACAAGAGAATTCTGTTTCTGATGTGGGAATACAGTCTGTTTCTCTATGCTGATTTTTAAACTTTCCCAACCATGAAACTATTTTGTTTGTATCAGCATTCTGCCTTTTCTGCAGATAACTTCCACTATACTGAAACACTGCTTTTTTCTTCTATGAACAGTTCTAATTCAATTTAATTTTAGTATTACAGCCTGCCTTTCTATCAAATAGGACTAGAGTTGTCTTAGAGTTTGCAGAAGGGATTTTAATTAAGGTTAAGTAGGCAGACTTCATCCTAACATTTTTCTTATGTTCTGAATACTGATTTTGAATTTACATGGTAACAGTAATTTTAACTTAGAGGATTTATTTTTTTTTTTAAACATTGGGGAAACCCCCCCCCACCAACAATCACTTAAAACTGTTGATGCCAATTTAGAGAGTGGTAAAAGAAGTACGTTTTGCCAGTATGCAACATTAATGGAACATTATGCTTTAGAATTGGCTCTAGTTTCCCAGAGAAAATGCTTTTATGGAATAGTTGGTTTTATTAATTTAATGCTACACCTTGACTTTTGTGCCCCAAATTACTTACTGATCTGTGCCGATACGGAGCATTGACTTCACTGCTGCCCTTGGAAGTTTGGGATGTAGCAAACCTGCCCATGCCATGGTTGTTACATGCATAGTCAGCCTGTCAGAGCTGTAAGGGATAGCCAGAATCCCATAAGTGTAGACTCTTCGTCCTCTTTAGGCTATAAACTTAAGAAGATGTATGTATATGAATTTTCAGACATGTATATAGGTGAGTTTTCACAGGAAGGTACTAAAGTGGCCTTTCTCTACTACCAGCTGTCGCTCCCCAATGAACTTCCGATCTGTGCTCCAAAGCATCAAAATGCTAGAGCTTCTGAGAAAACAACACTAAATACTTTGTTTTCTAGGTAGACAATCTTTCCAAGTTGACTTAATTCACAGAAATTATTGATGTAAAAAAATCACTATGATGAATAGTCCTTTGTTTTAGAAAACTTCATCCTTAATAGCATTATTTTTTATAAGTTAAAAACATCTGAAAATACATAAAAGTGTTGGATTAAAGGTGTTGGTATTTCTACTGTTTCGACATACAATAATGTGTATGTAGCAAGGACTTGGAGAATTTCCATGTAAATGCCTACAGACATAATTGGTAATTAGTAGCATTCCCTTATCTTCCTCCCTCAATTAAAAAACTCGTAATTGTGATTTCTAGTTTTGCTGTGATAATGACATGAATATTTTCTAGTCCACGTCTGTTCGCTGGTCCAGAACTGAATGAAGTAAGTACTGCAGGAGCAGATTTTAATCAGTTTAAACATAGTGGAGAAATTTAAATTTGAATGAGTGGCTCTGCAGTGTGGATTTAGAACTATACTGTGGAGTGATAGAAAAATATTCTCATCCAGACTCCTTCTCAGAGGAGATCTGATCAAAGTTAGATTGTGTTGCTCAAGATGTTGTCCAGTGGGATTTTGACATTGGAGGGATGGACATCCCTCAGCCTCTCGGTGCAGTCTGTTCCAGTGCATGCTGTATTTTGTGTTTTGGCTTGGTCAAGAGTTGCCTGCTCAGGCAAAGTGGCTTGCTGCTGTGTCTGATCATTTTCTTGCTCATGGGATGAGCCATACATGTGCTTTAATGAGCTTGTCTTGGACTGAGCAGCTGTCCTGTGCTCTTTTGTCCTTCAGCATCCCATGTGAGCCTGCCTGCCAGTTCCCCTGAGAAGCCATACACTGTTCTGCTCTCCAGTGTCATTTTTTTATTTGCCTTCCTTGCTTCCCTTAGTCTTCCTGTCACACATAAGTGCTTATGACTAACATCTGTGAGTTGCCACAACAGGCTCAGGGACTGTTTGCAAATAAAGAGTAGGTTTGATGATGTTTTAGTTGAGGGCCCTTATGTATGTGAATTGGTTATCTGGAAGTAATGTCTCCTTTTGATATTAAATGTCTCTCCAGTTCTCTAAGTTTTCAATAACCCATAGCCTTAGTCAGTGTTTTAAAACCTTGTTGTGGTTTAACCCCAGCCAGCAGCTCAGCCCCACGCAGCCACTCGCTCAGTCCCCCCTGGTGGGATGGGGGAGAGAATTGGAAGAGTAAAAGTGAGAAAACTTGTGGGTTGAGGTAAAGACAGTTTAATAGGTAAAGCAGAAGCCGCACACACAAGCAAAGCAAAACAAGGAATTCATTCACCACTTCCCATCAGCAGGCAGGTGTTCAGCCATCTCCAGGAAAGCAGGGCTCCAGCACGCGTAACGCTTACTTGGGCAGACAAATGCTGTCACTCCGAACATCCCTGCCTTCCTTCTCCCCCCAGCTTTATATGCGGAGCATGACGTCCTGTGGTCTGGAATATCCCTGGGGTCAGTTGGGGTCAGCTGTCCCGGCTGTGTCCCCTCCCAACTTCTTGTGCACCCCCAGCCTGCTCGCTGGTGGGGTGGTACAAGAAGCAGAAAATGCCTTGACTCTGTGTAAGTACTGCTCAGCAATAACTAAAATATCCCTGTATTATCAACACTGTTTTCAGCACAAATCCAAAACATAGTCCCATACTAGCTACTATGAAGAAAATGAACTCTATCCCAGCCAAAGCCAGCACAAACATTTATTTCTAAGTAGCAAGGCTTTCATACAATGTATTTTATCTAATATTGCAATATTAACTTTTTTCATCATTGAAATGCCTCTTTTTCAGATTACATATTTCAGTCTGTGGTATTATAATAAACAGAATCAGCGCAGATGGGTAGATTTGGACAAGCCTCTGAAAAAGCAGCTGGACAAATACGCCTTGGAGCCAACTGTGTATTTTGGAGTAGTGTTCTACGTGCCTACTGTTTCTCAGCTTCAGCAGGAGATTACCAGGTAAACTTCATACATGTGTCTGTAATTTTGCTTTCAGCATTCTGAAATGTATGGTTTATTTAAAAATTGTCTGCATCCCTGCCCCCCCCCCCCAGAGAAATGGAAATTATTACTTTAGGCAGAATTTATGTTCAAACCATGTATTTATTTCCCTTTTGAATATTTAAAATATGTGATAAACTAAGCAACTAACTTTTTGGTGATCTTAGGAATCTGTTCAAACCTGTGTTCAGTAATGGGCATACTTGCATGGTCAGACTTTTAATTGTTTTAGTCTCTTCATGTTTAGCTCTTTGTTTGGTTGTTTTTTTGTTTTGAAGGGCCACATGTTGCTTTCAGGGACGTCTGTCCTGCACAAAGCACATGCAGAGTTTTTTGAGCTGCACTTTCCTTTATTTTGCTTTCAGTACCTTCTGTACTTTCACTACAGTGCATTGGCAAACTACAGGCTAAGCTTCAGCTTGTGATTTGTTTGTGTATCACTGGGCAATGAAGATGGATGTTAGCTTTGATATCATATATCCATTTCTACTGTGAATCCGGGGAACATCACATAAGTGGTGCTCACTGCAGGGGAAAAGTAAAATTGAGCATATATACTGGCCAGTTATTCCTATGGGCCTATACCTTGGCTTCTAGTGTCTTAATGTATATAGTTGTTCTGATATAATTTTTAACAGGCAAGTAAGTACAAAACCAGTACCTGGATTAGAAACATGTATTTGTTATTTCAAAAAATATGTGCTTGCATTAGTTAACCCATTTAAGGGGATAACTGCAAGTTGGCCCTGCTTTTGAGTAGGGAGTTGAACCAGATGATCGCTCAGAGGTCCTTTCCAGCTTAATTTGTTCTGTGGTTACATGAAACTGTCCTTACATACTCTGGTGCTAAAATACCTTGCCAGAGACCTTTTCCTCTAATTGTAGTGTGAAAGATTTTCAGGGAGATAAGCCTCTTGGTGCAGACACTGCTGCTGTAATGTATTGCTCAATGCTTGGCCGCTTTAGTTTTTGTTTTATGTGTAATTTCTCTAAGATTATTTTCTTTCTGAAAACTCTGAAGTTTTGTGCTTTTTCTCAGGATTTTTACTGACTTAAAAAGTAATTCTAGTGGTCTTTTTTTTTTTTTTAATCAATCTTTGGTTCAGATTCTGTGCTTGTTGGTGTACTAGGATGCATCTGAGTAAGAGAAATGTCATGGTGTTGCATTGAAGAGCTAAATTGCCTGAAAAACCTTGAATATTCTTCTCCAGCATATATTTAAAGAATATGATGTTTATGCTGGAGCTGTAACAGCAATTTTGCAGTTTGCTGCCACGTAGAAAGCAGGAATTTATGTGCCAACCTTATACTGAAGTTCTAGAGGATGTTACTTGCTTTGATTAGTCTGGATTAGTTTCAGAAATCTGTGGATTTTTTTTCATGCCTTTTCAATATAAACGAGATTGAGCAAGTTTAAGTAAATTACATGTTTAATGTATACCAGGAAATGGAAATGTCATAGACAAAAGAGATGGTATTTGTACTATTGTGAAGTGGTGTCAAGGTTCTTCATCTGTATGTTTACTTTTCCTAGCGGTTCTGTGAACAGAGCTTACGTTCTACTGCTTGACTGGGAAGATTTATTTCCCCAAATGCCTTGATATGCAGTGGCTTTTTCCTTTCCTTGTTTTTTTTAAGGCCTGGTTTAGTCCCAGCTGTTCTTGTGTGTGCTGTATAAGCATATTATCTACTGTCATATGGCATACTGCTTTTCTGTGGTAGGATCCAGAAGAGTCTAAACAATGTTTATAAAATGTCACTGTATTTAACAGGCTGTTAAATAGTGAGGGAAGAGAGCCATCTTGTAGCTTGATAAAAATCTGTGTGGAGTTTACCTGACCTTTGTAATTACTGAATGAATTGCAGCACATGCTTCCATGTTCTCAGTATTAAAGCCTTACTTCACAGGAGTTAATGTACAGTATGGGGAAGTTAAGAAGTTTTTAAAACTAGACTTACAGAAGACAAATGCCCTTCTTGGCAAATCTGTGTAGCTATAATGGTATTTTTGAGTTTTGAGGTGTTTTGGGCTCAAGATAGGGTGTTCCATAGATGGCTGAAAGGGGCACAAGAATTAAAGAACAGTGGTTCGGATTGTGTACAAATGGTACTGCTTGTAGTCGTTGCATGTACAAGAGAGATAACCCAGGAAAAAGTCAGATTAAAGGGAAAAAAATGGTGCCTTGAAAGTGAGAACAAAACGTACTCAGAAGTTGCAATGCAGAAATGAAAGTCACTGTTGTGATTGAAGGGTTGTGCAATGTTGGATCTGTTGGAAGAGAATGCAGCAATACAGCAGCAGTGTACTGAACATTGTAAAGAGGAGATAATAAGAATATTAAGGAGAGAAGAGGTAAAAAAAATTATGAGAGTATGGTAGTAGATAGAAATCGTGGAGATTCTTTTATTTTAAAAGGTAACAGAATTTGATTCTGCAGTGGTATTTGAAAGCTAAGGGAGGAGTTAACAACGACCATGAAGTAGTGGGTCTGAATGATGAGGAAGACTACCCTCCACACAAACCAGGGAATGCAGAGAGGAATAGGAGATGCAGGCGTATTCATCTGCACTCTCTTTACATTAAGAAGCCCACACTAGCTTTTTC
The DNA here is from genome assembly GCF_000737465.1 of Haliaeetus leucocephalus. Taxonomy (NCBI): domain Eukaryota; kingdom Metazoa; phylum Chordata; class Aves; order Accipitriformes; family Accipitridae; genus Haliaeetus; species Haliaeetus leucocephalus. Next base: position 9,795,524 of record NW_010973368.1, on the reverse strand, counting down.
CTTTTTTCCCATGTAGGTATCAGTATTATTTGCAATTAAAGAAAGATATCTTGGAGGGCAACATTCCTTGCACACTGGAACAAGCAATACATCTGGCTGGTTTAGCTGTTCAGGGTAAGTAAGGCAATTGTGCCAGTTAGCTAATGTTGCATTAGAAACTTTGGTGAGTTATTTTCTATAGCGTGTTTTCTATTTATTGCTCAAACACCCAATTCAGTAAGTTATGAAAGGCTTGCTCCTTAGAACTTTGTCATATGGGCTGAGGAGGTGGAGCAGTAGGATCAGTGGTCCCAAACTTGCTGGTATTGCTGTGCAGTCCTCAGAGGTGTGCCTGGGTATCTAACATGTATTTTCAGGAGTTGGGTTTGAACTGGACATTGGAGTTCCTTTGGGGGCAAAGGCTTTAGTTGTCTGCTTACATCGACAGACCTTTCATCAATTTCTGTTAATGAAGACTCTTTATTCTGACATGGTAACAAGGGAAAGAGACATGTTTTAATAAATAAGCAAATTTGAATGTACAGTAGTACTTGTATCTCCGCTTTTTCTCCCAAATATCTGAACACCTATGATTATTTCAAGTTAGCATGCAAGACTGTTAACAATTCCTATGTTCAAATCACTCCTGAAGACCCATTTCTGTGATATCTATGTGAAAATGGCTGCTTTATTTAACTGGGGTCATGTGGGATAGAGTATACACCAGAAAACCACCAGTCTTAAGTCTGCCTGCACTGATTATGTCTGGTGTTCCCTGCTAACATGCTTGTTTGATCTTAAATCTCTCAAAATAGAAGTTTTTAATGGCAACAGCTTTGTTTAGTATGTTTGTATATTGCTTCACAGTGAATGTCACTCCAGTATATCTAACAGCAATTGTACATCTGCCAAATTTGAAAGGGGCTTAAAATCATTGGCAGTACATACAACTTAAGGGATTTTTGCCTTTTTAAAATTACATGTGTTGGTAGTATCACGTTAAAGACGATGATTATGCTTTTTGAAAATGTGGTTACTAGTGGAGTAGGGTGGATTATACTAGTGCCTTGTTTATATAACAGTGAATCTGTTTAATCCAAGCCAGGATTTAATGGTCTTTTAACTGACAAAATCTTGCTTTGTTATTTTCATATCTTTGGACAGTGTAAATGTCTCTCTGCTCAGTGAGTTGTTTATAGAAATCTTTCAATATAATCCTCTTTCCAGATGGAAAATATTTATCCTTTCAGCTTTCACATTCCTTTTTCAGTCTTGTATAAGAGAGAAACTGTATATGTTGCTAACACAGTGAAAAAACAATTCAGAAAAAATGCAGGGTCTAAAATAATGTGCTCCGATGACTGAAGTAGCTTATACCAGGTAGGTTAGTTAATTTTAGCTGGTGAATGAACAGAAGCAGTTTGCTGTTTCGAGTGAACTGGTTTCAAGAATGATCTGTATTTGAAATAATGACAATAGGCTAATTCTAAACACTGCTTTACCTCAAGTGCTGTGTTGGTATAGCATGTCACAAGTTCTACCCTTTCATCATAAATAACTTGCATATTAATTGTTAATGCTTAATACAAATTTGGTTCTTAAATGTCTCTAAAATTATACTATTATGGACAAGGATCTGTGGCAATGTAAATCGCATCTGTATACTTGGGGAGTGTGTTTATTTTTTTGGGAGCAGCTTTTCCATACAGACTGCTGTTCCACAGTTTCTCCTGTGAGACTGGTACATAACTTTTCCAATTTAGACTGTTCTATTCCTCTCCTTTGAAATGCTGGCTAGTTTTTTCCTGGAAACAGAAAAAGAGGCAAATTCCTTGGGATGCACTTTGGCATGACATAAAATCAAAACTGTTATTAAAGTCAAAACTGTTATTAAGTCCCTTCTGAGCATGCCCCTGAGTCTGGGAAGGCTTCTAGGTCTGACTTTCTACACGCCTGGGTGCAGGGAGCTGTAGAAGCCTTGAGAGGGGAAGGGTGCTACAGCTGCTCTGTGCAGTGTTTGAGTCCAGCTGCAAGTTAGAGCAGTCTACCAGTGCTATACTGCAAGTAATTAAGTATCTGACAGGAGGGAGTGAAGATGGAGCCAGACTCTTAGGCAACGGGCACAAATTGAAATACAGGAAATTTCGTCTAAACCTAATAAAAGTTTGCTGTTGTGAGAGTGGTGAAACACTGGAACAGGTTGTCCAGAGAGGTTGTAAAGTCTCCATCCTTTGTAGTCAAAACTTGACCGGAGAAGACTCTGAGACAGTCTGCTGTAGCTGACCCTGCTTAGCGCTAGATCTCCAGAGGCCCCTTCCAACTTCAACTATTCTGTGATTAAAAACCAAACAAATAAAAACTGCAAGGAACTAAGGAACTTGGAGCAACACTTTGATTATTTTATCATTTCTTCTCCTTTCCTACCCACAAGGAGTGTTACCAATTTTTCTGAACAAGGTAGAAAGATTCGGGAAGTGTTTTTATTTTTACTCTTCATAAATATTACTGGTTAGTTTGTTCCATTATTTTACTTTCAGATCATAGTTCAATAGGATGGAGATTTGCTACTTGGAGATCCTGCTGCAATTAATCGGGTATTGAATCATTTTGTTGCAAATGTTTGAATCCAAGAAATTTTTTATCTTTTAGCTGATTTTGGAGACTATGATCAGTATGAATCTCAGGAGTTTCTGCAAAGATTTGCTTTGTTTCCAGTGGTAAGTATTTACTTTAAATTGATACATTAAAATTCTTAAATTGATAAATATAAATTTAAATCTTTCTTTAGATTGGTAAATGCAAATCATTATTAAAGACTCCATGATCTATCTATCTGACTGCTCCCTAGATTGTCAAATTCAGTAGAGGTTTTCTTTGAGACTGGAGTGAGATGCGATACCTTATATTACACAGAAGCAAAGACGTTGCAAGATCTTTTCAATTTTATTATATATTACACTGAAACGAAGGTTGGGGTGGAGATGGGAAAGTGAGTAAAACCACTTCAAAACAGTGTTTGTGCTTTTTGTTTTTATCTGTGTGCATATTACAGCATCTAAGGTCCAAGACTAGAGTGGAGGGTTGATTCGCCTGCATAAAGAAACTATAACCATTTAATTTTGCAGAATTTTTTGTATTTCATTCTATAAACACTATCTTGCCTTAAGGGTTGGCTACAAGAAGAAAAAATATTGGAAGAAGCAACACAGAAAGTTGCCTTGCTACATCAGAAGTACAGGTAAAACTTCCTAAAACTCTTTATTGCTTAATTTTGATGTGATTGCTACAGTAGCTCAGGAAGTTGGGAATCTCAGAAGACAGTTGGACTAATTTCACCTCCCATTTAAATGAGTTTTCCACTGATACTTCTGCATTAAAATTGCAAGAGGTTTTGCTGAATGAAAGTGAAAAGAGAACAGAATGACTGATAAAATAAATGAGAGGATTCTGCTTGAAAATTAAGAACACAGGACACAATTAAATAGTGTGACTTCACCTGTATAATGTTTCTGAAACTTGTTTATATGAAGTTGTGACCCCAGTAAGGATGTTTCTTGATAAACAACATTGGCAGATACTGAGGGCAGTGTAAATTTAGAGGCAGTCGCTGTGCCAGAATGCTTATGATCTTAAGTAAAAGGTAGCTAAGATGCAGTTGTCCAAGACAAAGGAAAGTTCTCTGTTGTCAGTTCATCAGTGAGAAATACTGATTACTTTTCCTGTATTGTTTTAAAATAAGCATTTGAAAATTTCAAATCAATTTATCTTTGAAATGCTTTCCTAACAAGATTGCATGGTTAAGGTTCAGCAAAGAAAACTTGATGTGCATGACATTAGGAAAAAGTAAGGAAACAGAGAGACTGATGATTGAAGAAGTATTGAGAGACATAAGAATGAGCATGACAGGATTTTGCAGGTAGAGATAATGTCTTTTATGAGATCAACTGAGGTAGATAGGGAACCATAAGCTTTTAATCCTTGTGTCACTACTGCAAGTCTGTGAGAAAACTGTCTTTGCCACTTGGTCTAGTTAAAAAAAATACTACCTTTACCTACAGAACTTGTCCTTCTCATGTTTTCAAACCATTACAGTTAAAATTCTGTCAGCATTTAGAAAATGAGGCGCTCTTTCTTGAAATATGAAGCATCAAACTTCATATTGGTCCTAAACATGTATACTGCAGTAGGAGAAATACACATCTTGAACACGCGTGCCAGAATAATCATTCTGATAAAGTGAGAAAATACGGTGGCAATGATGGATTTGAAGAAGAATGTGATAATTGTCTGCCATTAGCAGAAATGATAATTTTAACTGGTCTTTGTAGCCATTTACCCCTAGAGATGCCTGAGAGAAAGAAGTTACTAGAATTGGCGTAAAGGCTGAGACAAATATATCAGCCATTGGTGCAGAGGAAAACAGCATGATTTGATGGTTGTCTGGATGTCTTGGAGATGCTTTTCAAGCTTTGACTGTGTCAGAGTAAAACAAAGATGATTTTTTTCTTACTGAGAGTACTAGCTGATTGTTGTTTTCATTTGTAGAGGCCTTACTCCTCCTGATGCGGAAATGTTATATATGCAAGAAGTAGAGAGAATGGAGGGCTATGGTGAAGAGACCTATCCTGCAAAGGTAAACAGGGCTTTGATCTCTGTCTCAGTTGCTTTTTTTCCCCTGTTTAAAAAAGATTTACTTCCTGCCAAAAATAAATAAAACCCAAAAACCACACCACTCCTTTTCTCCCACAGAACTGTAAAAGTAGTTGCTCCTCATGTAAGTTTGCTTTCAAAGCCCTTTTTCTGTATTTGCATAATTTTTTGCAACTTCTTACAGGACAGCCAAGGAAGTGACATATTCATTGGAGCATGTCTTGATGGTATCTTTGTGAAACACAAAAATGGTCGTCCTCCTGTTGTATTTAGGTTAGTATTGTTCTTATATAAAATGTGAAGTGCACAAAGATATTTTAAAAGTGTTTCTCATTAGCATGAATGACTCTTAGGTGTGATGTGTATTTATTCTTTTGATAAACTGGAACACAGTCTTGCAGTCGTCATGCTACAGTGAATACTGAGGTCCATGAGAGTTTTTCAATGTATTGACTGCAGGATGAATCTCTTTAAGCCAGATTAATTCTAAAAGATGAATGTTTAATACACATTCCATTGCAAAACATCTATTGAGTCAAAAAGGAGCAATTCTTTGCATATAGAACTTCTTAAGTCCCAAGATGGGCACATCAATTCACTTAGAAATATTCAACTGCAAAATTATCCAGGAGTTCCTTTCATATATTACATGTAAAAGAAATAGAGGAGAGTCACATGATAATATTTGTTTCATTATTTTGGATTCATACATTGTTTTAGTTTATTATTTAATGTTCTGATAGTTAAATTGTGAAATGGCCTTGTTCCCAATGATTTTGAGAGGGGTTGTTTGGGCATCTTTGGACAGAATTTGAAATAAATTTAAAAAAATACATACCGAATTTTTTTAATGAATCTTAGTAATCTGCAGTTATCGCTAGAGCAAGAAAGGCTTTATTCTTGGTGAACTTTAGTCTTCCAGAGTTGAATTTTTGGCTGCATATGAAAAGAATCTTGAAATCCTGAGGTCTAACAGTTACTGGAACTCATGGTGAATTTCTGGGGTTAAAGAAAGTAGCAACTGTACTTCTTTTGTTAGTGGTCTTGTTTTTTACTGAATTTATAAATTCGGTATTGTTAACTGTGCTTCACAAAAATCTCTATCTCTGCTGCTGATAGGAGAGCTGATGCCAAGTTCTTTTTAATTGTGTAGAGTTGTAGAAGTGCCCTAGTCTGCTTTCTTGCAGAACGAAGCAACAACGGTTCTGCTGTCTGACTTTCCAAGCACACAGGGGAGAGGAATAAAGCTTTGTCCGTGCATTTCATATAATTTCCCAAATAATTGTGAAAGCAGTGTCTGTATAAACATAAGAAAAAAGTTGCACATTGGAGAGCATCAGAAAGTACTCCTATTCCAATTTCAGGGTCCAGTTTTCTGCTCTGTTGCTTATTTGTTGTATGACTATGGGCAGTTCTACTGGGGATAGAGATGTGGTATTTGGGTGGCAAAAAAGTGTAGACAAATGGCCCACTAGTACAGTTTACAAAGGCTGTGTTATGCTTCAGATTGTTGCAAGTAATTCTGTAACTGCGTCCATAAATGCCTATGAACCAAGGCCTTAAATTTGAGGGGTCCTTGTTCTACATCAAAATGGGGACATTAATGTTTCTCTACCTCGTGCATATGATGGTGAGTAGCTATAGAAAATGCTATCAGCCACATCTGTATAATGCAAATGGAAGTCATATAAATACCTTTAGAGAGAGTCTTGTATGTAGATCATGCTTTTCCCCTGTGTTTGTGCACTGCAGAATATCTTTTATTAAATCAATGATATAGACTTCATTTACAGTAATGTAATACAAATGGAGCAAACTACATTTATATTTAACAAGAAGTTGTATAAATACATGGTATTATATTTCTTGCAGTCTAACTTTTTCTCATCTGTCAATATGCAAGAGAGTGCTAGAAAATATGTATAATAATTCCTTAATGGCTTTGTTTAGTATAGATTTTTTTTTTTTTTCCCTCTAGAATGTATGGTTTGCTTTCAAGCAGTCAGGACATTATAATTTACTGAGAACTAAATTTGTCTAAATTTGATTTTTTTTAATTTTTTTTTTTAAAGAAGAACACTTGAAAGAATTTCAAATGGAAGACAAGTAATAAACTTATTACTGTTTGTTATGTTGCTGGTGGTATGTTGCTCATCATCAAAAGAGTTAGTCACATATTTTCCTTTCAGCAGTCGTTTAATGGATATGGAAGTGATGGGCTGCAACTTGTTCAGACAGATTGATGAACTTCTTATTTGTTCTCAGTTCTTTATCCATATTCTTGGTGGTGGTTCTGTTCTACAGCTGCATTTTCTGTGGTTTGAAAATCAGAGCTTGCCAGTCATGTTCTATCCCTTTTGTGTGCAGGTGGCATGATATTGCCAACATGTCCCACAACAAATCGTTTTTCGCATTAGAGCTGGCAAACAAAGAAGAGACAATCCAATTCCAAACTGTGAGTAGATTTTTACTTTTATTTTTTTTGCACTAAGGCATCAGTAAATAAAAACACAACTTAAGACTGCTAATTTAACTCAAAGGATAAAACCTACTTTTTATATATTTAGCAACTTTGAACTGTATGAATAAGTCAAAAGTAATAATACTGTCTCTGGCTAGCTTTCTACGGGAGGATGTTAAATATCTGACCTTTTATGTTCAGTACGTTGACAAGTTTGGTTCAGGTAGTCATAAACATTTCCATCCATTCCAGTAAAATTTCTAGCATATTGTTTCGACTTTTAAATCAGTGGCATTTAAAGATAAGCATGGTCTTAGAGCTTTGCTGGAATGGGCCATGGCAGAATTAATTTTATGTAGCATTTACTAGTTGCCTTTGTCAAGAAGGCAGCTGTTGGCAGTCTTATGGCATGATATATATATACTGTAAATTGTGTTAGTGTTATAGCTGATAAGAGTGTCTTCAACAAAAGGCTTCTACTTTCAACTTTCATAAATAATGAAATTGTTAGGTTAGAGTTGCATGTTCAGGCCTACAGTTTTAGGGAAAACCTGGTGACAGTAATGAAGTTATATTAAAATAAAATGGGTCAATGCTAATTTAATCTCAAAAATTACAGTGGCTTGTCTGAAAGCAAGTGAAGGGTATGCATATTTGGCCTAATATGCAAATTTTATTTTTGTTTTTTGGCAGGAAGATATGGAAACAGCAAAATATGTGTGGAGGATGTGTGTGGCTAGACACAAATTTTACAGACTAAATAAATGCAGCCTGTAAGTAGAACACATTAGCAGAACTCTTGGTGCCCTTGAAGCTTGCATTGGGAAGTGATATCTTTTATAACCTCTGTAATGTCTTTACTGTCCTTTTTAAATGGTAGTAATTAATGACTTGGGTTTTTTTTCTTAATTTTTTTTGAGAAAATACTTAGCAGCAGTTTCTCAAGCATGTTCTGCTTTATAACAGAGGATAATATTAAACACTGAAATCTTACCAAAAGTAGTAGTGTTTGGCCGCTGCTGCTGGATCTCAGTGCTATGACAGACTTCAGTTGCTTTGGGGGCTACTATTGCTAGAATGTTTGTGAGTTACTGGAATCACTGGGATTTTGGCCTGGGTTTGGGTGAACTGCTTTGAAAGGACACTCTAGAGGCCTTTAAAAGGGCGGGAAGTGTATGTGAAGCACTCTTGAAATGTGCTGGATTGACAGCTGAGAGGTATGTGGTCCTTTGGATATCCATGGAATCTGTATAGCTCAAGTAGCACCAGTGCAAAGTAAATTTAATACAATTCATCAAATTAAATTTAAATGGGCTGGTCTCCAGCTTGTAAATCAAGGGCTGGAATTTGAGCTACTTCACTGGTACAGCTTTCCTTCAGTTAAGTTACTTTAGTCAAAGAATAGAGAATTAGACCCAGTGAATAGTCTGCCATAAAGAAGCACGATTCCCAAATGTTCCATTCCTCTTCTTTGTACACAAGAAGATAACTATGGAGGGGTTGGTCCAAAATTTGCTGAGGCCAGTGGAAAGATAATGGAATATTTTGTACCACAGATGACTTGCTAGTGTGTTTAATCCTAATTTATTTTAGAAGAGTAAGATGGATTTGGAATAGAGTAGACCTCATACCTCCGAGCTTGTAAACCTGGCTGCCTCCTGAGAGGGATAAGAAGCGGTCGTAGAGGTAGTGCATTTGTGGGGCTTGCGCATTGCTATCTGAATAATTCCAGTTCTACAGTTCTGTATTGAATGTCAGTCTCTAGGATTACTTATTTCAACCCTTTCACCACAACGTGGTTTTACTAATAGGTGAAGTCCTTAAAAAAACTTTTCTTATCATCTCTACTCTAAGATTCCCTGTCATCTGGTCCTGCTGCTGAAAACTGTCTTATGCATGCCTGTATTAAGTTCAGGGTTTTTTTTTTCTTTATCTGTACGTACCTTGTCTTTAGAGACTCCCTGGACTCTCCACCTGAGGAGGGCTCTCAGAAATCTTCCCTCATTCTTTCCCTTCCACGCTTTCCAATCCTTTCTCGTCCTTCACTTCCCAAAGGGTGAGCTGAAAAATCATCTTTCTTTATGAAATCTGGCAGTTCCTGCATTTGTATTATTCTGCTGTCTTTTGACTTCTGTCTTGCTGCAAGATGCAGAGTACAGGTGCAGTGTAAGGTGGAGAAAAAGGAGCTTAAGGTTTCTGAACCGTACACCCTGGAGGCAATCCAACAAATTATGAAAATGTATTACCATTAGCTTGAATATTAGAACTTACAAATGCTCATGCAGTATAGTTGTGCTTTCCACTTCCTATAATATCTGTAACGTTACATTCTGTAAACAATTTTATGTCTGGTCTTGTAGAACAGCTAACTTACAGTATGAGATTTTATATGGGGTTCAAATTTGGAAGTAGTCCCCAGTTACTCCGCTGCTTTTTCTGCCCTGCTGCACTGCTTCAGGGGCATCTCCTTTTTATGCTTCATAGAAAAGAGGCAAAGAAATAACTGAGGTATTTTGATCCTGGTTTTGTGATTCTGCTCATACTGTCTGCAGTGGTGGTTTATGCACAGAACTCTTTCCTTTTGAGACTGTTGGGGAGGACTATTTAACACAGAGCCTGGCTCCAAGAAATGCAGAGTGATTTTTAACTGAACTTGGGAGCGCTTTCCAGGGTTTGGAATAGGTCTTGGTGTTGTTATGGTCTCACCATAAAATTTCTTCTGTAGACAAACCCAGCCTGTTACAGTGAATCCTGTGAGAAGGCGGTCTTCATCCAGGATGTCCATGGTAAGGAGAGCAAGTAGTTTTGTGTTTGCATTTTTATGGATTTCAATTGACTTTGAATCAGGCATTAGTTTCCTTCAGTGAAATAAAATGAGCAGTGAAAAAGATGAGCCTAGTATGTGAGGAACTGTTTCTGACTTGTAGAAAAAGCTGCTATGTAATACCTGAATAATGGAATTAAAATAATGACAATGAAAAATATTTTAAACACTTCTATTTTTAGTTTGATTGCTCTGTCTCTAGGAGTCTTGTCTAGGAGACTCTCCTAGATGTCAGATGGCAAGATACAGTCTTAGGTTGGTGGTGTGGGGTTTTGGTTTATTTTTGGTCTTTTTTTTTTTTTTTTTTTTTTTTTACTACTTCTTGTATGACGTCACAGGCGAAACTTACATCGTAGATTTAGAGAAATGGTTTAAGTCTAAGGCTTTGTGTGTGTGTGTGCATGTATTATACATTATATATATAATATTTTACATTATATTTAAAAAAAAACTTCAAGACTTATTTTTAAAATAAATCACAAATTTTTAACTAACAATAAGATGCTTGATTTCTCAGCCCAAGCCTCAGCCTTATATGATGCCTCCACCACCTCAGCTGCATTACAATGGTCATTATACCGAACCATATGCATCCTCCCAAGGTAGGTTCATTAAGTCCAAGGCCAGACTAAACAATTTAAGAAGGTAAAAGCTATAATTTGCACTTACAGCTACTTTAGCTACACCTGAATAAATTCATAGGGTCAACATGGGATAGGTTTGTACTACAATGCTCACTGAAGTGCTTGCTGCTACTCTAGGCATATAGGCTAATGTGAAGTAGAATCATAGAATTGTTCAGGTTGGAGAAGACCTTTAAGACCATCAAGTCCCACTGTTAACCTAGCACTGCCAAGTCTACCACTAAACCATGTCCTTAAGCACCATGTCTTCTGAACACCTCCAGGGATGGTGACTTCACCACTTCGCCTGGGCAGCCTGTTCCAACACCTGACAACCGTTTCAGTAAAGAAATTTCTCCTAATATCCAATCTAAACCTCCCCTGGCACAGCTTGAGGCCATTTCCTCTCGTCCTATCACTTGTTACTTGGGAGAAGAGACCAACACCCAGCTCGCTACAACCTCCTTTCAGGTAGTTGTAGAGAGCGATAAGGTCTCCCCTCAGCCTCCTCTTCTCCAGGTTAAACACCACCACTTCCCTCAGCTGCTCTTATGGGATATGAGCAAAGTTAGTTATGATAGCATATACAGCAAGTATAGACTGTGGTCCCTTATGGCATTGTGAGATCCTTGTCAATATTGATCTTAATAGCCGTGAAGAGTAACTGAGCCCTGAGACAATTCAGACAATTAAAAAAAAAATATTAAACCCAGGATGCAGGAAGAGAGCAGTTTCTCTCAGAGTTTGCTAGACTACAAAGTGGTGGAGAATTCAAAGGCTTAGGAGTTCTGCAAGTTACGGAATTGGTATACATTTGATTGAAAAAAGGAAAGGAAAAAACCCCGAGCAAACCCTAATTACAATTCTCAAGGAATGTACACTCCTAATTTAAGCGGTTTACAGTGGAGTCATGGCTGCTTGCTTTCCTTTTTTTTTGATTGTTACACATTGTGTCTTTAATTAACAAAGTTACTTCCCTGAAGGGCTTAATCTAATCTTTTGTGAAGTTGACTCAGTTTTGATAGGGACCTTCCAGTCCTACATGTTTTCTGGGTAAAAAAAAATACTGTGACAACTCACTAGTAAGGGAATAAGCACCTTTTCTATTAAATAGAGTTACACAAGTATTCATGAAGGTACAGGTATATAAACTCAGAATGTAACTGAATTCTTTCTAATATAGTGTTGGAATTATTGCTGGATACTTGCTACTGCACACATCCTATTTTGAACAATTTTTTTCACAAACAAAAGAATTTCTGATTACTAGCAAATTCATTAACATAAGTATGGCAATTATTTTGGTGAACCTGGAGAGTTAAATCATGAAAGGCATCGAAAGCAGTGACTGAACTGTTCTCTTCTGGAGCTTGGCAAATTGTACATCCAATGAAGTAATGGTTAAATTATTAAATATATATTGGATGTATAAACTGTTAGATCATTTTCTTTACCCATAAGAGTGGTTATACGTTAATGTGCAGACAATATATGGTGGTGGTTTGAACTGTCTCCAAGATTTCTGAAGAAAAGGTAATTTGATTTTTTGTTTTTAAAGGTCTTGTGGTACTATATCTATTTACAGCTGGGGGGGGGGGGGAGGGAGGTTGAGGGGTTTTTTTGTTTGGGCGTTTGGGGGGGGCTTTTAGGTTTTTGGTGCCTTTTTTTGTTTGCACTTTTTTTTTTTCCTTGCTGTTTAAACTGATCTCATTAGATTAGTGCAAACCTTGGTGTAGACTTTCTTTCTTTCAGTTAATGTGGTTTAAGATTGATATGGATTTTGTTTAACTTGGACTGAAACTTAGCAAAGCTACCATAAACAGAAGAAAGCCATTCTTAAACAGAGACAATGTTTTCCGATAGTAATTTGCATCATCTAAATGAACATAATAGGTTATTCTGGTACGAATACCTTAGGTATCAACAACAACAAAGTTCGGGTTGTGGGGTTGGTTTTTTTTCTTTCTCATTTCAATACATAGCTAAGAATAAGTGAGATTTTGAAAATCTCAGACATTGGTTAGGTACATCTTAAGAGAGGATATCTTTGTTTGATGTCTTGGACATAAAGATTGTTCTTAAACTTTCCTTTCAGATAACCTCTTTGTGAGCAATCAGAATGGATACTACTGTCACTCTCAGACTAGCTTGGACAGAGCCCCTCATGACTACAGTGGTCGGATCCGCAATGGTAGTGTCTATAGTGCACATAGCACAAACTCCTTGAACAATCCACAACATTACTTGCAGCCGTCCCCCATGTCCTCTAACCCAAGCATTACTGGAAGCGATGTCCTCAGAACTGATTATGTCCCATCACATAGACATAGTGCACTAATACCACCTTCTTATCGTCCCACGCCAGACTATGAAACTGTGATGAGACAGCTCAACAGGGGAATGGTGCACACAGATAGGCAGAGTCATTCAATGAGAAATCTTAACATCAGCAATTCATATGCTTACAGCAGGCCTGATGCCTTAGTTTACAGTCAACCTGAAATACGAGAACACGCTCACTTCGCTTCCCCACAATCTAACCATTATCCATTTAATCTGAACTACAGTTTTCATAGCCAATCCCCCTATCCCTATCCCGCTGAAAAGCGCCCAGTTGTTGGGGCAGTCAGTGTGCCTGAGTTGACAAATGTGCAGCTCCAGGCTCAGGACTATCCAGCACCAAATATAATGAAGACCCAAGTCTATCGACCACCTCCCCCATACCCGTACCCAAGACCTGCAAATAGTACTCCAGACCTTTCACGACACATCTACATTAGCAGCAGCAATCCAGATCTTATCACAAGGCGAGTGCACCATTCTGTCCAGACATTTCAGGAGGATAGCCTGCCTGTGGCACATTCTCTTCAGGAGGTCAGTGAACCTCTAACATCGGCACGCCATGCTCAGCTGCAGAAGAGGAACAGTATTGAAATAGCAGGCTTGACTCCCAGCTTTGAAGGAATAAGAATTAAAGAGAGGACCATGTCAGCTTCTGCAGCAGATGTGGCTCTTCCAAGAGTTATCTCAGAAGGGTCACAGCCCAACATTCTGATGGAGAGAACAAAGCAAAAAGAAAGTGAGCAAGAAGAAAGTGTGAACTGTGATCATAAGAAAACCCTTTCAGATGCCACTATGCTGATTCACAGCAGTGAGGAAGAAGAAGAATTTGAAGAAGAAAACAAGGCTATTACAAGTCTTTCTCCTCTCCCTGAAGATCAAACCCAACTTTCATCCGTTATGGGTGGTTATTCTCATGATTCAGTACTGAACTACCCTTACAGCTCTGTTGCTTCATCTGCTGGCCCTTTGCATATTCTTGAACCTAAATTACATATTACAGAGACAGAAAAGAGAATGAAAGATATGACCCCTGTTCATTTACTAGTAGAAAGCCAGGTCCAGAGAAGAGGAGAAGGACTGCTTACGCCATCTATGTCAGAATCTGATCTTACAACATCAGGGAGATACAGAGTAAGGAAAGATTCAGTAAAGAAGAGACCTGTGTCTGATCTTTTGTCTGGAAAGAAGAATATTGTGGAAGGCCTTCCCCCGCTAGGCGTAAGTGGATACTATTATTCTTGTTTGGGGTTGTTTTGTAGCAGGAGTTGTGTGAGGCTTTTGTACGAGGTTTGGGGTTTTTTTTTAATCAACCTGAGATGCTTTTAAAACACGTGAATTAAAAGCTAACTTAAGCTTGACCTTTATTTTTCTGTTTTTCCCTGATAACTTTGCTTAGCTATCTTTTATCCCTTCTTTGCCATGTCTGAGTTCTGTTTGTATAGTCCTCCCACACAAATCCAGCTGTGCAGCCTCCATCTGATATACCTAACCTGGCTAGCAACTGTAGAATGAGCTAATTTAAAGTCAGTTCTATATCCCAAATTCTGCCCTACCTGTCCTTATCTGGAACAGAAGCAACTCTTTCCATTCCACTACCAGCTTTCTAATCTTCCTCTCACTGAAAAATTGGATGTAGCTGATTGTTTGGTTTTTTTTTAATTTGTTTGCTTTCTTCTTCTGACCTATGAGGGGGACCTGACGCATTAGGCAAGAAATTTTTCACTTGCATTCTCTTCTCTCCTCCATCCCTTCCCCTTTTCATATCCTTTCGCTTTTGCCTTTTCTTCAGGCTGTTTTTATCCCACTAAAGGTATTTGTTGCTTGCCATGTCTCTTTCTCCTACTCCAATCTTATGAAGCCATAAATAGTGAACAACTGCAGGTTTCACCTTCCCTGTAATTCCCACCTCATAGAAACATCAAGGTGTGCGTGGGACTGTACAATTTCACTGGCAGTCCTTACCACTCATTTTGTTTTCAGCTTTTGTTCAGTTTTATGTAGTCTTTGGCATATTTCAGGTGCTAATGGAGAAAGACCATTTTTATTATTATTTTGCCTTTTAAAATTGATTGTTGTTAACTTTGCCTGCGTGAGTTGGTGTCATATAGTTTTCTGCACAAATTGGACTGCAGTGGAACTACCCTATACTACTGCTATAGTAACTGTTACAGCTGATGCTGCAAAAGCTAACCTATGCAAAAGCTATGTATTTAAATGGTTACTGCTCTCGCAATCTTTTGTCTGTCAGTGTGATGGGTTGACCCTGGCTGCATGCCAGGTGCCCACCAAAGCTGTTCTATCACTCCCCCATCCTCAGCTGGACAGGGGAGAGAAAAATATAACAAAAAGCTTGCGGGTCGAGATAAGGACAGGAGAGATCATTCACTAATTACCGTCACAGGCAAAACAGACTCAGCTTAGGGAAAATTAGCTCAATTTATTACAAATCAGCCAGAGTAAGGTAAATGAGAAATAAAACGAAATCTCAGAACACCTTCCCTCCACCCCTCCCTTCTTCCTGGGCACAACTTCATTCCCGGATTTCTCCACCAAGACCCCCCAGCGACACAAGGGGGGCAGGGATGGGGTTTACGGTCATCACACGTTATTTTCTGCCACTTCACCTCCTCAGGGCGAGGGCTCATCACACTCTTCCCCTGCTCCAGCGTGGGGTCCCACCCACGGGAGACAGTCCTCCACGAACTTTCTCCAACGTGGGCCATTCCCACGGGCTGCAGTTCTTCACAAGCTGCTCCAGCATGGGTCCCTTCCACGGTGTGCAGTCCTTCAGGCACAGACTGCTCCAGCGTGGGTCCCCCACGGGGTCACAAGTCCTGCCAGAAAACCTGCTCCGTGGGCTCCTCTCTCCACAGATCCGCAGGTCCTGCCAGGAACCTGCTCCAGCGCGGGGTTCCCACGGGGTCACAGCCTCCTTCGGGAACCCACCTGCTCCAGCGTGGGGTCCTCCATGGGCTGCAGGTGGATATCTGCCCCACTGTGGACCTCCCTGGACTGCAGGGGGACAGCCTGCCTCACCATGGTCTTCACCACGGGCTGCAGGGGAATCTTCGCTCCGGCGCCTGGAGCATCTCCTCCCCCTCCTTCTGCACTGACCTTGGTGTCCGCAGGGTTGTTTCTCTTACATGTTCTCACTCCTCTCTCTGGCGGCTGTTTTTCTCACTATCCCAACTTTTTTCCTTCTTAAAAATGTTATCATGGAGGCGTTACCACTATCACTGATTGGCTCAGCCTTGGCCGGCGGCGGGTCCGTCTTAGAGCCGGCTGGTATGGGCTCGCTCTCTCTCGAACACAGGGGAAGCTGCCAGCAGCTTCTTACAGGAGCCACCCCTGTAACCCCGCCTGCTACCAAAACCTTGCCACATAAAACCAATACAGTCAGTCTTGCTGTACATGGAGCTGAACACAATTAAATGAACCTTCATCACCTTCAATTAATTTTATAATTGTGTATGCTTTTCTGAATCTCCTTCCTCCTGTTTGTTATGTGGATATAGGAAAAAAAGGTGGTACCTTCCTCCTTGTGTTCACATTTAGATAGTCACTTAATATTTTGTTCTCCAAAAGATACATTTCCAGACATTGATATGTCTACCAAAATCCTACTGTGCCTTTTCCTTCTGATAGCTATGTAAATGTTCAAGTCAACCTTTGAAATTAAATTGATATTAAAACTTTTTCACTGGAAGTGATCAGTAAAATACTTCCTAGTTCAGTAACATTTAAGAGTGCCATTGCGTAATAGAGAATATTACCTTTTTGTATTCAATATTGAGATGAATGTCCTGGTAACAAAGGGGGCCCCTACCAATGTTTGCACGTTTTGCTTTTCAATGAACTCTTACTATTGTGTTTGTGTTCATTTCTTCACTTTTAAATGGGGTCTCATCGTCTTAGCTTTGTCTTCCCATTCCTTACTACCATTTAGCTTTTGAAAGCATTGATTATCATTCAGGCAGCGTATACACTTACATTTTCAGTGTATTTTTGTTAACAACCAAACTTAGCAACTGCAGATGAAGTTTTCTCCTATACTTTTTAAAAGAATGATTTGAATTTTATTCTTTCATAAAAATCCTCCTTTGGTATTTTTCTCAAATAATCAATCATTCTTGGTCTGGTGCAGGGCTCAGATCTGTCTGCAGTTCTGTGTTCATGTTTTGTATGCTCGTTGTTATGCTCACTTCTAGGGAAGAAAAGTGCCTGCAAACTGAATAGTCTAGTAAGGAATCATTTTTGTGTATTTTTGGTGTTGGAAACTGTTTCCAGTTCTGTCCAAGAATGTTAATTATCCAGAGTTGTCACCTCACACCCTCAGTTGTGAGCTTTGTAGGGAACAGTATTTGTCATTCTCATTCAGTTTCATTAACCTGTCTGGAATGAAGACAGACTTGTATTGTGTCCTTGGAGGAATGTAGTCCCACGACCCTAATCTCTCACTGCAGTGCTTATCAAAAAAAAAAAAGGTCAGAGCTGTTTGCAGAAGGGGTCAAAGAAGTATCCTTTGCTTAATTGAACTCATCTGGTTTCTGCTTTATAACTTCATCAGATATTTAAGAATATTTACAAGTTTTAGCTTTTCTTTTGTAGGGTATGAAAAAGAATAAAAATGATGCAAAAAAAATAGGGCCTCTAAAGTTAGCTGCCCTAAATGGACTAGCTTTGACTAGAATTCCTCTGCCAGATGAGGGAAAGGAAGAATCGACAAGAGCAACAAATGATGAACGGGTATGTTGAAGTTTTTTAATGCTTGATTTCTCTTTTACACTAGTGATTTTTCAAAATGAAATGCATGTGAATGGTGCTTTGTGTTGACTTTAAAATGCTTCAGATTCAAAGCAACTCAAACACTCAGAATAGGAAAAAAATGAAGAATGAGACTTCTGGTTGATAAGTTGTTGCTAGAAGTATTGGGTGTAACTCAGATTTTTCTTCAAGATTTGAGATGACAGTGATTCAGATTGTAGTTTACCCTTTGACCATATAGGAAGCAAACTAACTAGTGTCCACTGATACATTTTTGTGCCATGTCTTTCTGTTTTCTCTCTTAATTTGGGGGTTTTCCAGACTGAAAAAGTATGAAAATTCTGAGTGTGAGATTGAATTTAGTTGTAATTATTAGTAATTTGTACAAATTTAACAATAAATTTTGTAGTTAAATTGCATTCCCAGGGTACAACTTGTACAGGTTGTATTTATCTGTTTTTCTCAGGAAGATCCCTGAAAATACAGATGGAACTTGTGTGATCTGCAGAAATTTTAAATTCAGTAAAATATCTCGGATCACTGAGAGAATATCAGGCTCTAGAATTTGAGGATCATTCTTTGAGAAATATAAGACTCCATCTGCTTGTGTCAGGGTAAACAATGTCAGTAAATACACTTCAGCCTGCCTCATATATCATTAAATAGGTACAGGAAAGTGAAATACAGTCAGTATCCAGCCTGTTAAGGGCTATGTAAAACAGGGATTTCATCAAACATCCGACCAGGGAGCAACTAGATACACCAGGGTCTGCAGTGGTTATTGTACATTCTGTGACCAGTGGTCTCTTTAGAATCCAGTTCTGAGCATGGTTAGGCATCCTCAGCTGCAGACCCCCTTTAGCTCAATTTGTTGACAGTCGCTAAGCAGGGATTAGAACCTGAAGGAACAGTCCTGCTCTCATCAGCTGCAGTTTTAAGGAATAAGCCAAGAAAATTAATTGCAAGTTACACAGTAGAAGTTCAGTCTTGGAGTTTGAAGGCTTGGAGTGAGATCGATAGGAGGGAGATTTGACTGTTCATTTCAACACAGTTGAAGTTCTTTTTGAACTATATATACACCCCTTATAGATGCTAAGGGACAAAAATTAACATTGTGTAATTGAGATACAGTTCTACATTTAGTACCTGTGTTGGTTATTTCCTCTTACTTATAGCCATCATCTCTTCCTGGATTGACCTTTATTGAATTCAGACATACTGTTATTCAGCTAGTTTTGCCCAAAGTGTTGAGGTAAAAGAAGAATCCATAAAGTCAAGTTACGAAAAGGACATGTCACTACGCTTTCTCTTCAGGCAGTCGTGTAGAGGCAGGACAGATACCGTGAAATGTGAGTAATTCCTAAAAGAGTTGAGAAGAGGCAATGCAAAGCAGGCGTGTGGCATGAAAGGAAGTCCAGAGTGCAGATATTTTAGAAGATTACTTTAAAGTTGATTCAATGCCTGTTTTGCTGCTAGCTTCATGTTGTTATCAGTTTAAATGAGGGAATTTAGCCTAAACATAATAAAGGAGTTTGTACAGTTGTTTTGGTGTGCAAATTGTGTATGATTGAGGTTTTGCACCTTGCCTTGCAACATTTGGCATTACGGTTATTTGATACAAGACACTTTTCTGATCTGATACTGTGGAGCAGTTGCTTGTGAGAGGCTGGGGACATGTGACATAGATGAAATTTTCTGGCTGAAATCTTACATATTATACTTCTAATTATTGTTGGCAAAGAGGTGCTGAAATTCCAGAAGTGTCTTATGATTTAGAAAGAACTTGGTTTCGAAAGAATAAATCAGGAGGGTGAGGGGGGTGAGCAGCTTATTAAATAAACCAGATTGAGTTAGACTAGTAGAAAAAATACTGGGTTTATACCTCAGCTGCAGCAAGAGGTTTTAAGAAGGCTTTGCAGTTGTATGCAACGTTTAGTATCTTCAGCCTAAGAAAACGTGGAATATTGGTAGTGAATTATTAGCTCATTGACTGAGGCATGTGGGGTTTTTTACATTTTTAGAGTTTTTCTCCATCCAAATAATTTTTTCTTTTGATTACAGGGTTGAAGGAGACCATTTCAAATTATGTAATCTAACATGCTGTATTGAGCAGGATGATTAATGAGTATTTCTTGTTCAAAGGTATTTGAGGTGGTTTGTAGTATAGTATAGCTATCTGGTTTGGCCAAATATTTATTTGCCCACTGTGTTGTCTTTATAGAAACTATGAAGTCATTTTTCTTTCACCAGTGGTATCCACAGTCTTTTTGACCTAATGAAGTATAACAGGCTTCTTAGTTTTCACTTGGACAAAATTCCTGCTGGTTAGGGTTGCTTCTTATTTATTCTGGTATTTTTGTGAAAATATTAATAGCTGGAAAAGCATTGAAAAAGTATGTAGGAGAGGAAAATACATACATTTTATCTTTCATGAATTCTCTTAAAATAGACTCGCCTTAGAACCTGACTTTGTATGGTTATCTGTGTTCTGTCTTTCAGTGTAAAGTTCTGGAACAACGGTTAGAGCAGGGGATGGTGTTTACTGAATATGAGCGCATTCAGAAAAAAAGACTTATAGATGGTGAGTGCTCAATAGCTCGGCTTCCTGAAAATGCTGAAAGAAACCGATTCCAGGACGTCCTTCCTTATGATGATACCAGAGTAGAGCTAGTCCCAACCAAAGAAAATAACACGGGTTACATCAATGCATCTCATATCAAGGTGAGAGAAATACTGTTGAATAAATTTTTTCCAGTTCATGTGGCAACTAAAAATGGATTTAGCTATCAATTTTGGTTTGATCAGATGAGTGAGAATCCCTCCATCTCTCTCCCTTCTTCTGCAGAGGTTTCTTTGGGGAAAGGAGGAACCTGTTTTTCCTCATTACCTAGAATAATGGAGGGTTAATTATTGGAGAGGTCTTCTGCATTTCACTTCTGTATTGATCCACTGTCTCTTTTCTCTCTCTGTCTTGTGTCTCTGTGAATTGGTGCTAACAGAAGGCATGTCCGTTCCTACCAGAGTTAAGGCAAATAGCTTTATAACAAACTGGGATCCTTTGCAATGATTATGATATTTTTGAACTGCAGTGACAATCCTCATTATTTCTTCCTCTTCTGTACTCTCAGACTAGATCTGCAACAGGCAGTAAACTAGCTTCCAGCTTAAGCTTTTTTGGATGGTTAGAGGAACAGATGAAGCCAGGGGAAAATCTGCTCTTTCATAATCTTCAGTTGCCCCCTTTCCCAGCCTTAGCTCTTTAAACTCTGCTTAAAAAAAGTGAAGAAATTGCAGGGTGACCTCAAGAATCTTTAAAGCAGTTTGTTAATTTTCAATGCACTTACCTACTTGAAGTACAACTACAATTGGCTTCATGCTTTCTCTACAATGAGTTGAGATCATCAAAGCAGCAGTTCTAGTTGTGTTGCAGTCTTTTTTTAATAAATGTTTGTACACTGTCATGGTGCCATAGTTTCTATACTTCAGTTCATTCACAAATGTTGAGTAACTCTTCTGACCCTTCTCAAACAAGGTAATAGTTTTTTGAGGAAACATCAGCTGATTCTGACTTTTTAGTGCATATAATAGCATTTACAGCACCAGGTATGAAAGCTTCTCTAAAACCAAATTGGCTAGAATGCCTTAAATTCACAAAAGAGAAATACTATTTTATTTACTCACTTCTACATTATGCTTCTGATATAAAATACATTTATTTATTTATTTATGTGCATATACAATTTTAAACATTTGTCTCTTCTGCATCTGATGTGACAAGATGTGGCTAAAAAATGGGAGACATATAACTGACAATGGGCTCCTACTTCTGCAGTGTTGCTGTCTTTTTTTCAGTTTGTGCATCTTCAAATGGCTGACTTAAGGGGAAAGGGAGTTTTCGATAATCACTGATCTAATGTCTTTCTCTTTACAGATCTCTGTTGGTGGCATTGAGTGGGATTACATTGCTACACAGGGTCCTTTGCAGAATACATGTCAGGATTTCTGGCAGATGATCTGGGAACAAGGGATTGCCATCATAGCTATGGTGACTGCAGAGGAAGTGAGTATAAACTGAGTCAGGTTTCTCCCAGAAGTTCTGCAATGATTTTATTATGATCTGTTAGAGGAAGGGGATCTTTGCTTCAACAAGACCAATCTAAGATAAATTTCTAGTGATGCCTTTGCCATTTTGTCTTGCTTTCCTTGGCAAAAAGATGAAAATTTGCAAACTCTTTCTGCTGGAAAGTTCGTTTACTCGGTGAGAAACCATAACACTGTAGTAGTACTTACTAGAGGTGAGATACAGTTGTTCCAGGAGTGTTAGTTGTATGAGTGTTCTTATGTTTCTTGTTAAGCAAATGTTTTACTTTTAAGGAAAGTGGTCGAGAAAAAAGCTTCAGATACTGGCCACGTCTGGGTTCAAGACACAACACTGTAACATATGGAAGATTTAAGATTACCACACGATTCCGTACTGACTCAGGCTGCTATGCAACTACAGGTTTGAAGATAAAACACCTTCTCACAGGACAGGAAAGAACAGTTTGGCATCTGCAGTATACTGACTGGCCAGAGCATGGGTGTCCAGAGGATTTAAAGGGATTTCTTTGTAAGTTGTATTTAATAGCTTTGTTTTGGTTTTGGTTCGTTTGGTTTTTGTTTTTTTTTCAATACCTCCTAAAATTACTGCTATACGTGAATTAGCTTTTGATAAGTATACCAAGCATTCTGCTGTAAAAGGTTTCTTCACACCAGCAAGGGATACTGAATTATATTTTTGGCAGAAATATACCTGCCGGTTTGTTAAAGTAACTGTTGATGTCTAAAGCCAAATATATATAATTTACTAAAGTTCATATAGATAAAAACATAATTGCATCACATACTACACGTTTGAGTAGGCTCCAGCAGCAGCAAGATCGCCACAAGCTGCCTTTGGTGGGCAATGAGGGAACAAGGCAAGGAAAGCCTTACAGAAGTCAGATGATCTTTATAGATCTGTATTGCTCTGGTTGGGGTATGTCTTATGATTTATCTGGTGCATCATTTTTCTGTGAGACGTCATTTGTTAAATTACTACTTTTCTGGTGGTCATACAGTATAATAGCATGGCTTTTGGGGCTTCATCTCCTAAGTTTATTATTCTTATCTTGTTGAACTTAATAGCATACTTGGAAGAGATACAGTCAGTGCGACGCCATACGAACAGCACTGCGGATCCTAAAAACTGTAATCCTCCTGTACTGGTACATTGCAGTGCAGGTGTAGGACGAACAGGAGTGGTCATACTGTCAGAGATCATGATCGCTTGCTTGGAACACAATGAGGTGATCTCTTTTGCTTTCTCATGCTTTAAATAATGTTAGGTAGTGAAAGAGTAAATAACCTGCCTAATAAGTATTTTATGGGTGGTCATCTGAGCTTTCCCATGATGTGGCCTTTGGAAGAGCCCTTACAACTGCAGTTGAAAGAGCTCTTGGCAATTCAACAGAAAGTAATAATCTTCTAGAGTTGCCCACTTACATACTGGGTACTAGAATACTTATTTGGATTCTTGACTCCCTAAGATATTGAGTCACCGAGTGGAATAAGGTATGCCCTAGGCTACTAAGCATATTTCACGATTTCACTCTGACTTTACCACTTCTACTTCATGCCTTAGTTTTAATGGATAATATTCAAGAACAAGCTTTGCAGCCAGTCTCTGTGCTTGTTATTAAATATTTTGTTCCTAAGTGTAGTGTATTTGCGGTATCAGTCTCAGCAGAGGAAAAAGCGGTAGTTTAATAGAATAAAATCTGGTCCTGTCAGCTCTTAGCCAGAAGTGAACAGCTGTAAAGTGATTATTAATAATATAATATGCCAGCTGAGAGTCAACAAACTGATTGTTTTGCTGTGCATCCCTGTCCTAACACTGTGACAGACTTCTGCAGCCATTAGATTTGTGAAGACCCATACCCCATGAAATAAGCAAGTTTATGCATATTTTACAAATGAGGAGGCAGGCGTGGTCAGTAGTATAGTGCAGTCCATATTGCAGGCATGGGCAATGAATTGTCAGAGCTGAAATTAGAGCAGCTGATTGTGCCCTTGGATCACTGCTACCACTCTGAACCTCCTGCTGAGAAAGTGCAGGCCAGTCTCCTTGCTCACTAGTCACTTGTAATGGTTTGTTCTCTTCCTCCAGATGCTGGACATCCCACGAGTGCTGGACATGTTGAGGCAGCAGAGAATGATGATGGTGCAGACTCTTTCACAGTACACTTTCGTCTATGGAGTTCTCATTCAGTTTCTCAAAAGTTCTAGACTTATATAATCCCTGCCACTTCCTAAGGGACACTGCAAGAGTTTACAGAAAGAAAATTACAGTTGTCCAGGCAGACCTGCTCTCACTGGTGTCTTCTTTGTATGACGAATTACACAGTTACCTTCTAGGGCTGGTGTGTGACTGTTAAATGCAAGTCAGTGTAACAGTCCCTGCAAAGCAGGATCTTCGCTGGACTAAATTCTTCCCATGTTCAGCTGCAGTCATTTTGGGGAATGATTTTACTTGTATGGGTCTGTAATACTTGCATATGTTCTTTACAGTGGTGTTACTCTAGGCAAAATAAGTATCTTATGAAATGGAAGTACATAGCATAATTTTACTAACATTATGTTTTAAAACATAATTGTTAACTGTGCGAAAGCTAAAATCCGTAGATCACGTGGGGTGAGAAACCTGCTCCTTGGGAATGTCAAGGTCTTATGCAGTTTCATTCTGCTTTCAATTTTATATTTAGAACAGTACTTCTATATTTTTTAAAATGACCTTTTGGTTTCCTCTGGTTTACTCAGCAAAATTAGCAGCTCTAAGATCTTTTAAGCTGTTGCTTTATGGACAGTTATTTTTATATTCAGCATTTTTTAATTAAAAAAAACCAAAACTAAACAAACACCACAACCCAAAACTTTTTAAACAGCATAACATTTTCAGAGGTGAAGACTGACAATGTTTGAACTAATTTTTCAAATGCCATGCAGAAAGTACTAGGGGAAGCTATTGGTAGTTAGTTGTAGTGCTGTATAATAGAACTGACAAGTGAAGATGATGTTAACTGTTGATAACTTCCATTTGAGCAGAGACATGTTTACCTGCAACAAGCGGGGAGGAAAATATTATAATTGACAAGGTTATTGGAAACAAATGGATGAGAGAAAGTACATATTCAGTATTATTCATGTATTTAGAGGACAGTTTGATTTTACTGGCTGAAATCAAAGTGGATGCAAATGTTTTAAGCACTTTTTTTTTGCTCTGTTATTTATGTAGTTAAATATAGAAACTATAATCATGCATTGTTTCATATGGTAATATACGATTACTAACCTGTTATTTTAGGAAGACCCTTTTAAGTTGATGAAGTGAGAGAACCAAAATTGGAGAAAGAAGGTGCATTGTGGCGAAGTGGAAATGATCGTATGAAACATAATGGAGGAGGTGTGGCAGCTGTGATTGCTGGTTTACACAGTGCAAAGGTGACGATTAAAAATATTTATGTTCCCAGTCAAGAAAGCCTTTAAAGCACTGAAAGTTTCTGTAGAATCCTCCAGATTATTTTGTCAGTACTGGAACAGATTTTGCTAATGCTGTGCAGCATTGCAATGAAGAATATCCACAGAAGCTGTTTGAGAACACCTGCAGAATGTAAGAGCTGTTAGAGGTAGCACTGGAGATGTCGGTATTTTAATAGCTATGTAGGTGGCTGAGTCAGTGGCTGTGGCATGGACCTGAAGATAAGTCGTACCTTTGGTAGTTTCCATTTTGTCCCTTGGGTCTGGTCTAATGATGGTATCCCTAAATAATCCTCTGTCTGTGGTTTTCAAGTGGGGACAGTGTGGTTTTACCTGCCTTTTCAAGTGTTTTGAGATGCTGAGTTGAAAATCCCTATTCAAAAGTGAGCTATTAGTTTGTAGCTATCAGGATTAATTTAAAAAAACCCCTATGGTAGACCAGTCTTCAGGCATGTGTAAGTGTCCATGTCCCTTGATACCTGCTTAGCAAAATGAAATGAGACTGAAAGTCATTTTTTTCATTGGTGAAATTATGTTATTTTTCTG
Source organism: Haliaeetus leucocephalus (assembly GCF_000737465.1). Taxonomy (NCBI): domain Eukaryota; kingdom Metazoa; phylum Chordata; class Aves; order Accipitriformes; family Accipitridae; genus Haliaeetus; species Haliaeetus leucocephalus. Next base: position 9,769,780 of record NW_010973368.1, on the reverse strand, counting down.
AGCTGTAACAAGGGTTTTGGAAACTATTATGAATAATTAAAACCTCTTCAAAACAATAATTGTCTCCCAAAACATTAATTAAGAATAATAAATAGGTTGCCTCAATTTCCTCTGTGATACGCTACTTCCACAAAGAAAAACACACGGTCCAAATGACATTGTGCTAATATGTCATTCTGTACAAAATGTGTTACTTTAAAGTACACTGTATTAATCTAGTGCATTTGGTCTACTTTCAGGCAGTCTGAATTGTTCTACTCTCAGTAAAAGTAATACTGAGTGTTTCAGATGGGGGGGAAGTTCTTGTTGTAATTATAAAATGCCTAGGAAGCATTAACTGCCAAATGTAAAACTGGAAGTCCAGGGGAAACCAGTAACTAAAGACCGATTCTTTAAGTCTTGCAAACAAACCAATTTGACATATCTGTATTAACAGAAGTATTGAAAGAATACAGAGCATACCTAGCTATTTGTTTCATGCTGTGTTTTAAAAACATTGCTACTTTTTGCCACAGTTCACTTCTATCTTCAGAAATATTTTTGAATGGGAAGGTATGCTCTAAAATGTAGCTTGTCCCATTTCCTTTTCTAAACTTTGGACTGTTATCTTCATAAACTGATACATGCAGCTTTCAGTGAAATTATAAACAACCACAACTTCAAGCAACAATTTTTAGCTGTTCAGCAGTTACTGGGAGAGAACAGCTGTGAGGCATTAAAAGGAGCAGTTAAAACAAGTGATTTAACCCAAAACTTATGGGATCGTCTGAGGTGGGTGAGGAAATGTGTGTCTTTTGGCTTTCTTTTCTGTTTTGCTGAAGGAAGTTGTATTCACTTTTAGAGGCGGTTGCTCTCAAATCTGGTAGTCACAGTTTTGATTTAGCATAACATTGCTACCTCCTCCACTTCAGCTTTCCGTTCTGTCCATCAGCAGTCTTTTTTTGCATAAGTAGACTTGACCTTAACAGACTTGACTTTATGTGAGTTTTTCTACTGAAGATAGCAGGATTGCTTTTGTATGTAAGCATATGGCTCCAAGCGAGCATTGAGAATGAGCAGTTTCTCTTCTAAAGATACCAAATGAAAATAAACTTCACAACCTCCTGTAACAAAATTAGTTTCAAAACCATTGTTTAGATTTTCAGTTAACTTAAAAGAAAATTCAGTTTTTAGCACTTTCTTCTGAGCCTTGAAAAGGGATGCTTTTTTACATGTAGTTGTGCTGAGTGCTTCATGAAGTGTTGGACATTATAACATCCACTGTCCAAATCCAGTTGCAGTGTGAGTTGGATTTATTTGTCAGAAGCTTAAAAATCCACTATAAGTCTGTCCATTTTGCCAAATGTACTTCTGTTTTTATGGGGATGAAAACAGATAATTATGCAAGATTTGAGCTGAGTTTTTTTAGTAAGAGAAGTTGTATGAAGACGTTCTTGCAATAAATGGCAAAGATGATGCTGACCTCTAGGCATGTCAGAGCTCTCAGGGATAAATAAAGGTGCTATATACTGTCAAGAGACAGATTTGACTGTCTTTTGTGGGCTAGGTGGAAAATGCTTTTTTAGGATCAAATTCTATGAAGAGTCAGGAGAAGAACCCACAAATTGTAGTAAGGGCTTCTACACATTTGGTTTCTTTCTTGGTTGCTCTGATGAGAGATTTTTTGGCCAGTGAACCTTTGTAGTCTTGGGCTAGCAGCTCTTCTCTAAGAACGTAAGTCAGAGCCCTGTTCATTGCAAAGCTGTCACTGACTTAGGAGGCTTAGCTCTAGGCTGCAAATAACTCCTCGCCCTGTTCTGTTGAGGGAGAAGCTCCATGGTACACAGGGGAGTTTTGCATAGCTTTTCTGCAGCATGCACAGCAGTGCTCTCCTTTTTCTGCTGTCTCCCATGAAAAGCAGGAAAAGTTTTATGCCTTAGTATTGCTCTCATTGTGATTACCTTTTGCACAAGTGAATGGTAAAAACTACAATTGTAGGGTGCTATGGTTTATATCTAGAAATACATCTAATTCAAAGCAGGTGAGCAAGGCAGTTAAAATTTCTGTGGATGAAAAGCTGCTCTAAGTTATCAACAACATTTAGAAAAAAAGTAAAATAAGCTAATAACAAAAGTAAAATGTGTACTAAAATGGAAAAAAAATTGGCCTTTTGAGAAATGTATTTTTGGCACCTCTTGTAATCCTGTGTTTCTTTTGAAGTGGATGACATTTGGAGGAATTTTCTCAAAAAAATGGCTTCTTAAATTTAATAAGTAAGACTATCTGAGGCTGCTGCTACATTTTTTTTGTTGGAGCAGCTGTTGAAGTTTAGTGGCTCATAGATTTCAATGGCCTCTGGACCAAACTTGGGAACTGCAGGGTTGTTTATCATACAAGCTAGCTGTGTAATGAGACCTCAGTTTTAATATCAGTACTGTTACTAAAACCCTGGGCTTAAAAATAGTGAACCCATTACTATATTAAAATAGTTAGTTCAAATTATTAATTAATAAGAAACAAGACTTCAGTTGCTAAGAACTCTGCACTTCAGAGTTTAGGGTTTGTTTGGGGTTTTTTTTCAATACTGCAAAGTCCTACAAAGCCAGAGTCCAGTCCTGCAAGAGGCAAAATTCCTGCAGTTCTTCCTGATCTTGTAGGAATTAAAATGGGCTTATTGCCAGTGAAAGCTTGAGCCCTTAAAGCATGAATACTCACATGTCTGCTTTAAATTTAAATATAGATTACAAGAATTAACCAAAAGAATGCAGCAGGGATGTGCATACATGAAGCTACAGCATTCAAAGGAAAAGTAGCAGAGATAGTTCGGAAGAAATTCTCTTGTGAAAGTACAAAATGTTGGAAATAGAGTGTGAGAATTTAAGGAATGGCTGAAGGCATATGGAGGAGGATTTGGAACATTTTGTATCCACAGAGCTGCTAGAAGGGTTTGATTCATATGGTATGTTTTTCATGGCATGGTAGGGTAAGTGAATATGTAGTCGTAGGTGTTATTTTTACTGGCTTTTTAAAATGTGATTTTTTGAAACTCCAAATATTTTTTTCAGAGGCTCTCTTATTTTTACATATCTTCCTTTCCAAATGTTTTTAATGCAATCTGTCAGCTTAGTTTCTGTTTACTTATTGAGGGTCAGATTTTTCAAACCATGGTCTCTGGTTTTACACATGCAAAATGCAGGGGGAGGAGGCATACATGCAATTTTGCAGTGATAATTTCTAATGGATGTAGGTTAGATGATTTGAAAGTCTAAATACTTTATGAATGCAGCCAGGTGTTTACAGTAGGTGTGAATTGCACCAGGTTAAGGCTGGGCTGAAAATCAGGCCCTGGAAATGTGGAATTTAACATGTGCTTAGAAATTATGTTGCAGTGCAGCATTTGCAATACAGTGATATTAATATAATACTGTGCTAAGGTAAGGGAAAAAATCTTAAACTTCTAAAAGCTGTTGCAAACATGTCTGTAAAAAAAAAAAAAAAAAAAAAAATTTCTTAGTAAGATCCTGTTGGGGACCAGCTAACTTGGTGCATTCTGTTGGCATCATATATGTTACTTTAAGGTCTACAGGGGCTGAAAAAAAAAAGATTTGTTAACTTCAATGAGCATTTCAAAAAACAGTTGCTAAATGGCCTTTGGTTCTATACCTTGCTATTTTCCACGTGATGCTGTGTTCAGTGGTGAAGAATAACCTCCAATGTATTTGTTCTTTAAAAGTCTATTCTTCAGCTCTAATTGGGGAGCTAAGGGAGAAATCAAATGCAAAGAATCTAATGAATAGAGTTTACAACAGATCCAGCCTGTGGCCAGTTAGAGAGCAAGTCTGTAGATACCGTAACGTTATTTTGGTTCAGATATATGGCAATCAAAGCTACCAAATTCCTAATTTTATGAGCACAGTTTCAGAAGGTGCCTAACTTTTATAAAGGGAACTTAAATGCTGTTTTTTCCATTTGGAAATATTTAGGTAAAATTAGGAGACTTTTAAAGTACTTTAAAGACTCTGCAAATGCCATTATTTTTAGAATGGTAGGAATCTTGATGGGGAAAACCCATGTAAAATCCTCCAGTCTGTCACCTTGCTAATCCTGGATGATTCTGACAGACAAGGTGTATATGCTCTTTATAAAGATACTTCCTTAAATTGCTTTGAAATACCCAACGTATCTGCCTTCTTTTTGGCTGATCTGGGGGGATTTGGACGGAAATTTTAGAGGCTTGACCTGGCAAATCGGTAAGTATGTACACTCCTGCACATTGCTGAAATCTCTTCATTCAGTTAAAGCAAATGGGTGTTTGAAGTCCTTTCAGCAGTTTTGTAAGATTGAATCCTTAATGTCAGGGGAATGCAGGATCTGGCTCCATTTTCTTCCATTTTCATTTGAGCCAGTATGCAAGGATTTAAATGGAACTTTGTTTAAACAGTAGCAAGCATGAAATATTATTTTCTAGTACTCAGTTAGTGGTTAACATGTCTATTTTTGCTGTCTTGCCACCAATACTGTAAAATTTTATAATCAAAACAGCTTTAATTCTTGTAAAACTGAAATTGGTTTGTAAAACAATGTACAAATTGTGTTTCATAGACAGAAAAGCTTGTATTACTGAATGTAATATATGTGAAATGAATATATTATAGTCTATTTTTGCCATGGAAATAAATATTTGAAGCAACTATGAGTTTTTATTGTTCTGTTATTAAAAGAAAAATCAGAGAACTTAGTTTTCATGTGTAGTCCTAGGCTGGGACTTTACCTTCTATACGCAAAGCTGCTATCCCTCTTCTAAAGTGGTGCAAGTACTGTCCTGCATCTCGGTACAAATGTAAGACTTCTGCTGTCAAATAGTAATAGCTGTCATCTTGGTGGCAGGAAAGTCTTGCGGCTGCTGCCCTATCGTTATTGTTTATAATGTTTTGCGCTTTCTAAAACTATTTTTAGTATTGAACATTCAATTTCCCTGTAACCTTTAAGTGGAGGAAGGGATAAAAAGGTTTTGAAAGTCGAAAAACACTTTCCAAAAGCATGTGAGAGAGGAAACAGTTGACTGTATACTGTGTAACACCTGGTGCAGCACAAGACTTCATAACGTCATGGTAAATTAATTGCATGCTGGACATAGCAATTTCACGCTGGACAATTGCATTTCCCTTGCCTTTTCTTAAATGGCTAGCGTGCTGCCCACCTAACTGTATCTGAAATGACAAAGCTTTTAACTAAAATTTGTCTCCTAGGTATGATCAATTTGATGGCATTAATCAGCTTAAGGTAAGACAGTAACATACCAGCTATCTGTGTACTTGTCTGATCAGTTCCCAAAAACTGGGGAACGTCCTGTGCGGTGTTCACTGTGGGCAAAGCTCTCTTATTTGACATGGATTCAAAATCAGAAGAGGGAATTGTGACTTCTGAAGGTCCTAACTACATGGTAAAAACATGCAGCAGTTCTGGTCAGGCTTACTATTTATAGTAGTTTTAGACCTGACGCAAAGGTCTCTTCAGAAACCTAAATTTTCCCTAAATTCAGATAGCTCTAAACTGTAGCTGTTGTTCTCCAGCCACTGTCAAATCCTCCTTAGAGCCTTCTGGTGGCCAGCGCTGGCTGATAAGGAAGCAGCTTGATTCTTGGATTTGGCACAGCCAGCCAGCAGCTTTCTTGGGCAAGAGCTCCAGGACTTGGTACAAGAGAAACGCGAGGCAGCTGAGGAGAGAGGTTCCTAGCCTAGTGCCTTGACTAGCGGAACTGAAGTAGCTCTCATTCCGCTGTTGGGGTTGTTTAAATCTGGAATGGCTGTGGATAGATGAAGGTTACACGAAACTCAGCAATGCTAGGTACCTAGCTGGAGGATTTACATGTGACAGTTGCTCTGTTCAGGATCTGATAGGGTTTTTTTTTACACCCATTCCTTTTCCCCGGGGGGTCAATGATAGCATATAAATGCGTGTTCTCTCTCTCCACTATTTTTATGAGCATCCCCCGGAAGGCTGGACTCTGCATGAAGACAGAAGCTGCCCAGTGCCACAGAAACGTTGCCAGTTTACCTCCTGCAGCCCGAGAACTACGTGTGGATGATCACAATTTGTGAGTATGATGGGAATGTCACTTATGCAGGTACTGACAGGAGAATGGTGTTGCAGGAGAGTTGGGAGTTGAGTGAGGACTGGGTGATAGATGAATGCTCATCAGCTCTGAACTAAGCAAGTTATTTCGTATCACTGTATATCCCATTGGCTCAGTCTGGCTCTAGGGCAAGTTGAACCTCTGCCAGCAGCACTTGTGTTTGTGTGATGGCAGTTCTGTGGCTCCAGGGGAACATAATGCTTAGGGAAATGGTGGTTCTGATACTTAAAAGCTAGTTCTGTTGTTATTACAATTGCTTCAAACTACCCTCATTAATTCAAAGAAAAACCAAGCATAAGTAGGATATGGGTGAGCCTGGGACTATTTTACTACAAAACTTCTTTGTCTGTCAGGTGCACAGGGCTGAAGACATGTTGTAACATTTGACTTCATGGCATCCTTTGGGAGCTTTTCTGAAGCAAGGACTTGAGGACACGTGAATGTTCTTGGGCTTTCAGCTTGCAAAATGGCACAGCATAGATGTGGGAACTAGAAGGGGTAGAGAAATTAGAAAAATCCTGTCCCATTTCTGATCAATCACCACATCTCCCAAACTGATCTGCATGACAATCTTTCAGACACCTAAGCTTAAACCAAACATCTGCCATCCCCAACATACCAAGCCAGTATTATGTGCTGCCCTGCTTATTCTGTGGTTTTAAAATATCTGCTCTAATGAACAAAACAACCGGAAAAGACTTGGAGGACTTACAGATGAGGTTCAGATTATTATTATTATTATTAGCCATTTCTAAAATGACAGTCATATGCCTTACGTAAATTTAGAAGGACATCAAATCCTTCCACGAATAGACCCCGAATTATGATATCCAGAGACAAATGAAGAATTTTCACTGGTGTTAAGTACCTGTGAAGAAAGCCCCTGTCAAGCCTGGCTAATACTGATAATCAGTGATTTGAAGGAACTACATGCTTTGTGTGTGCATGTGTGTATCTGATTTCTGTCTGCATGCTGTGCTATTCATGACTGATGGAAGCTGAAAATGTCTTTCCATTGACAAAATCTTTAGCAAAAGACTTCAGGAAATTAGAAGATAATTTGGTTTTACTTTGATAATGTGGAAAATATTATTTTAGCAGATTTATCAGGGTTTATTGAGTTTCCTGAACCATAGCAGTACAGAAATAAATTCATTTGTTCTGAAGTAACTGTCTCTGAGCCTCCAGAAATAGCAAGTGCTCACTCTGTATTTAAAAAATTTGAGTTGTTTCCTGAAGACCAGGAGCTGTAGGTCTCCATCGCTTTAAATTCCATCAGTCACCAAATATTACTTCTCTCCCTGAATTAGGAGAAGCAATTTAATTTGAAACTGTAAATCTTAGGGAATTGTACTGCCTCAATTTTTCTGTTTAAGTCATCCTTTCACTGACCCATTAAAAATATTACATTATATTTATTTCCTGATTCTTGTGGTCCTGAAAGCTATGTTGCAGAGGTGGGCCAGCTATGATAAACAGTAAATCTGATTAGATTTTCTTTTGGGGGTGACTTCTGCTTGAAAAAGAGAAGTATATAGATAAGAATCAAGTCTATCAAAACTTGGGGTTCGATTTGGTTCCTGACAGCAGCTCCAGAAGGATTAAGGAGAAAATCACATGCAACACAGTGGCTCAGCCAGTCTGAGCCAGCTGGCCTGCTGATCGTGCTTGTTATGGTGAAATATGCCCCTGGGACGCTGGGCTCAAGGACTTGTTCCTTCCAGGGTGCTGGTAGGTGATTCTTTCTTCCTCTGTCCTGCTGGATTGCTCTTTCAGCCTTACCTGAAAATGATCCCTGCCACCTTCTGTAGATGTACTGTGACTCTTGCTAGAGTGCGTGGGTTCCTGTAGCAATGCCCTGTCCAGATGAGGACATCTGTTTTCTCCTTCATAAGAAGAGGGGAAACACTGCATCATGTTAATAGTCAGGATCTAAATGTAATTAGGAAAGAGGAGGAAAAGTGCAATTGTTCACCAAAACAGGAAGAAACATAGATGGTTGATGAAGGATTTGTCTTCTTCCCAAGTTCCTCTAGGTTTTAAAGGGCAGAAGGAGCTGTTTCACAGCCACCTCAATCAGAAGAGTGATAGGAATCCAAAGAACTGGTATTAGATGCAGTAGCTTTGATGCTCTGTGGAAAAAAACAATCTACCTAAAATAAGGAGCATTGCTGAGTGTATGCACACCCTGCAGTCAGAGCAGAATTTATCCTTAGTGCCATGCTGTTAGTTAGGAGGGCTGCCAAGGTGAGTTTAGCACTTCAGGTGCATTTATGCATCAAACTCCATTTGAGCCTGTTTTCAGGACAAAAGTTCAGCCTTATCCCTCTGCACAATGCTGGTGTTTAAATAATGACAAATAAGCAGAACTGAGGCTACTTTACATTCTCTGTTGAAAGAAACTGGAAATACTGCACTAATACTACAGGCTGAATTGTCCTGATACCTGTGAAGCTAACTTTGGCCATGAGCTGGCCTGCACCATTGCTCACCTGCCCCATGGCTTTGTTACTGGAGCGTGCCTGAGACTGCATCATGGGTGCTTTATGGCAGGGGTGTGCTCTCACCTGCCAGTTGCTCCTTCGGGTAAAGGGATGGACAAGAAGGCACTGGTTGTAGAGATGTGCACAAGAACCCTTTGGGGAGATGCGATTGCACCATGAAGTGAACTGAACAGAGGCTCTAAGAAGTTCAAATATTGAGGAAAAGCCATAGAGAAAACACATGCTATGGAAAGCTACAGTGAAGGCCTTTGAAAGACCTACATTTAAGCTGAAAGCCCCTGTGTAAAGCTTAAGACTCAAGGTGGGAGGCCAGGACCCATTGTGTAAGCTTATTTTTGGGGAAAAGGGAACTGAGATGAGTGCTCGAGGAGCTCTTCTTTCTCTTATAATCCACAGTTATCTTAGATGGTTGTGTCCAGCATTTGGGAAGCCTCATAGCCAGCTCCCAAACCTACGCTATCTGTATGATCTCTGGTCTTGCTTGTGTCAAACATCGGGGAAAAAGCAGCGTGCCAAATGCCTCTGAGCTGAATTTCTGGAGGGAGAGGCTACACCTCTGAGGTCCTGCAAGGAATTCTCAGGTTGACAGGAGAGCTGATGGCCTTTGACACGTTGCTTCACTTCTTATTTGGCGTGTGAGCATGCTTATGAGTGAGAGAAACAAATAGCTGGGAAGAGCTGGGGGTCACCTCGTAGTTCTGTTACTCATCTTCTGGAATCAGGCTCTGGCTGCTGTGAGATGTAAGGTATGCTGCAGCTCTCATGCAGATACTGTAAGGGGAGTCCTATGGGCTTGCTGAATTCTTGGGATAACTGCAGAGAGCTTTGCACCTCGTGCTACAGATCACGCTGCCTGTCCTCTGTGAGAATGGGACAGCATAGCTCTGTGGCCTGCCAGGCTGAGGCTGTGTTCGAGTGTCTCTCTCTCTCAAGTTTCATATGCCGCCCTGCTCCATTTATGTAGCCTTTACTTGCCCTTCTCAAGGTCTAATTTCATTCCCCCGATACGGTAGGGCTGGAAGCATTGCAGGGGAGACCGTGTGTGCCGAAGCCTGTGATCTACAGGAGTGGTGAGGGCACAGCAGCTGCCCGTGCCTCTGCCCAGTGGGGATGGGCGTTGGGCACCTCCGGCATTCCTCCAGCCCAAAACCTGGCACTGGGTTGGGACCCCACACCTTTTGCGGGCCAGCCTCACAGTTTAAAAGATGAATGCAAATGTAACTTTGGTGTGTTGTCACCTGGGTGTCAGGCACACCTCCTGCCCTTGGCTGTCTGCTGGAATTAGTGTAGTGGGTGAGCTAAAAGGATCAGTCCCTTTAGGAGGCCTGAAGTGAGAGCCCAGCTGCTCTGGAGGCTTTCTACAGAGAACAGAAAGTCCTGTGCGCAGTAGATGCAGCATTCTTGATTTTGGTTCCCTTCAGTGGAATTAACTCTTCTTATTGCTACTTGTGGACTGCCTGACACCCTGGAGTCCTCCTAGGTTTTCTTTAAGGAGGATGAGGTGGAGATGAGCTACGGGTGCTCTACAGCTCAACTGATGATTTGTCATGCCAGTGATAACTGCTGATTCTTCTTTCCCTTCTCAGCGATGCTTTATCCCTGTGACATGCTCAGCTTCCGCTGGCCCACGACCCGCTACAGGCTTTGAAACTGGATCCCTTGACTGGTTGTGACCCAAGGGGGTGCAATGGCTGGTGTGGCAGATAAATTTACCACTCACCTGTTTGCTTATCGCTTGCTTTGCTACTTGGAATAGAAACTGAAGATGGTCGTTTCTGAATGAAGCAGATTTCACTATTGATAAAGGAAACGGGAAGATTGGACTGCTTGTGAGTATCTGGTTTGGTTGTTTTGGAGAGTGAGAAATTGGTTTTATTAGTATCACTGGTTGCTCTTCTGTTCCTTGTAATCTGTGTACGTACAGGCGTTAGCTTCTGAGAACAGCAGGCTAAGTCCCTGGGATGTGCGAGAGGGAAAGGTTTGGTGGCTCTAGAGACATCATGCAGCTGCAGTGCCTTGCACTTGCTTGTCAGCATTTGCTCCTGACTTGGGGAGTCAAAAACTAAAGTGGGATGCTGGAGTTTCCCATAGCTCCCCGAAGTACACTCTGAGTTACAATTTTGTGGGTTTTCCCTTTTTCATTAGTTTTTAGGTCTCAAATACTCAGATACAAATGCTACAATACAGAAGTGGAAAAATTGAGGGAGGTCTAAAATACGTTTGAAGACCAATGTTAACAAATGGCATCTAAATTTCTACTGTGCACCTGTGTTCTACCTGATAATAGGCCTTGCCATTTTTTTAATAGGTGGAATAAATAACAATTTCCCTTTCCTTTCTTCCTACATTCCCTTTAACAATCATTTTCCATTCCTATTTCTCCTTCCCCCACATTGTGGCCTGGGACTGCTAACCTTTCAGTGGTGCTCAGGCACAGAGGAACAGTAGCAGTGCACTGAAGGGTGTTACTGGGATGCCTTGTTGGTTAGAAGCTGTGCTGTCACTGCATTGAAACAGCCTGCATTGGGTGCTAGAAATGAAACTCCTGGACCTAATTTTTATTTATGCTGATGCTCCAGTACTCGTTCATACTCCTTGCACAGATCATGGCTGAGAAAAATAGCTATTTTTTTTCTCACTGTCTGATGGAGCCATTTGTACTTGAATTATGAAGTGTTATCAGTCGAGCTGCATCATTCTACAACTACGGTTGCATAGCAATAAATGATGTAAAAATGTACAGAAAGGCAGAGAAACAGGACCCTGGAGTCATTCTGCAGCTAAGCCTAAATGAAAGATGTGTAGGTGTCTTAGATGTGGGGTCAATCAGGGATAAAATGATAGCTTGGGTTTTGCTTGCAGGTTTTGTTTTCTGGTCAACCCTAAGACATCTAAGCACCTTTTTCTTTCATCACATTAATCTGTACTTCAAATGACCAAAAGCCCCACTTTGCTTTGTAAATAAACAGAATCCTACCTTTGAAAACAAAAGCAGTGATGACAAAACTGTAGGTTTTAAAGATAAGAAACCGGTTTGTTACAGTGAAGTAACAACAGCGGGCCTTTGTCCATTTGAAGTAAACATTGATGTTGTTATACATGTGCTCATCACCCACATAAATCTGGGCAGAAATAAGTCTTTACATTGCAGATCGCAGCTGCCGACTGCTCCTACAATTATTACTTCTGAGGCATTCAGATTTGTAATGGTGTCGTGACTACCTTGTTCTGCTGTTGCTTGTGCCAAGACCCAAGTATATCACCAAGTAAAAGGTGATGAGACCAAAAAAAAAAAAACCCAAACAAAAAACAACCCCTCAGAAAAAAACCAACAGCTTGCACTGTTGATTAATCTTATCATTGATGTGGGTCAGGCTTGCATATCAAGCTGCTTAAGCAACTTATGTTTGAAGTGCCACCTTAAAGTAAATGTGAATAAAAGGCAGAAAATTTTAAGCCCGCGATAGCCTGAATTTGCTTTTGGATCTGTAAATAAACTAATTGATTTTATATAGATAATGTTCATCTAGAATGTTTTTTCCCCACTATCTGGTGGGAGAGGCTGTACAATGAGAAACCAATTCCTTGGACTGGACTGACTGCTCTAGCTGCTACGATACTGGAGTGCATGATCTTCTGGTTCTTTACCAGAAATTTCACTCTTAGTCCAAGAAATGTTCACAGTTATGGTTTAGGCAGGCATATACTTTGTTTGTGAAAGGTCTGTTTTAATGAATTTATTTACTCTTTTAAGTTCCATCTACCCAGAAAAAATGTCATCGATGTTCAGACAGCTTGTCAACAGGAAATATGGTCAAGGAACTGGTTTTGTTTATTTTCGTGTTAATCATATTATAGGAAATGAGTGTGTCGTTATTTGCACTTTTCTGTGAGGTGATGTCATGACCTCTTTCACTGCTGTGGTGTTTAGGTTTTTTTTATTTGTGGAATTTAAATGTGAAATTCTTATTAATCTTTCATCAGACTCATGTTGACCACAAGCCAAAGTTTGCTGAGTGATCTTTTTTGTGACATGCAAGACATACACATACACAGTGTAGTGATAGGTAGGTAAAAAAACCCCTAAATTCCATTATTGACCAAGTTTGGAGAACTCAGAATGGAGGGCCCCAAGGGTGGGTGAAGTCCTGGCTGAGGAACAGAAAGGCTTTATACTTGGGATATGTCGTCTAATCACTCTCTTTAGTTTTCTAACCGCTCCCTCTGTGTTAAAATTGTTCATACAATAGAAACAATAGTTCCCTAGGTGCTTCCTGCCCTTCAGCTCTTTGGGGTAAGGAACAGAGAGGGACTTTCCTTGGGGATGAGAGAAGGGCTTTGATCACTTGTGATCAAGGACAAACCGTCCCTGCACTGTACTGAAACAGCCCTGTGGGTGTCTTTTCAAGAAGACAAGCTCTGACAGAGGGATGCAAAATCCTCATGTTACCTTGCCTACTTTTCAGTGAGCCAGAGCAGTCAAGCTGCAGGCCAGATTTACAAGACAGCCAGCTGAGTGCGGCAGATAAAAGGCTAGTGCCCACCTGCACAGCGCATGTACATGGCTAAAATAAATCCTAGTCTGCTGTCATTGTCAACAAGTGTAATTGATTATCGTGGCCAAGGCAGTCAGGAAAGTGCCTTTTGCTTTTTGGGGGAATTTTGTTCTGTGCTGCAATGCTGATGACTCAGCCAATCAAACAAAAGCAACATTTCTGGCATTCTCTAGAGTTTTTTTGAGATTTGTTTGGGTTTTTTTCCCAAAAAAAGTTTATGCTTCACAAGTGAAGCAGTGGTTTATGTCTATTGGAGCTACTTACAGCTGTAATCGGTCATCTAGCTTTACAGAATCAATAGTCTTTGGTAGAAACTCATGAGCCACAGGGGAGGCAGGTGGTAGCAGTTTTATGTATGAACTGTAAGCACTTGGGTTTGTCCTTGGAGGAAGCAGATTTAGGGTTGGTCTTAGAGGTATTTGGGGACAGGCTTTATCCGGTTCCTAAGGCTTACAGTTCCTCACCTACAGCAAGATGATATAACTTCCCGCCATTTCCTCAGAACCTGTTGAGCTCCTTCTGCAGTAATGTGAATGCCAGGTAATAGCCGTACTCTGATTAGACAAAGAAATTTGGGCTGATTCTGTGCAATGCATGCACTAACTTCAGTTTAAACTTTACTGATAAAATAGACCACCTTTTCTCCAATTGCTGTACAAGATACCTGATGTGTCTTCCAGTGCAGTCCTAGTCATCAACCAGCACCCAACTCAAATCTTTTTTCAAAACCAGAGCTCAATGTAGAATGCTATGCCAAGGTTGTCATTAATGCAAGAAATTGAACTGTGTATTTTAGTGTTGTGCAGTTTGAAAATTGTTGCAGTCTTCACTTTCCAGAAATATCAGCTGCATCATGGACAATTAGGATTATACAGCTCAAGAGCTACATATACAACAAACAAAAGAGCTGCGTATTGAACAGCTCAAGAGCTGCCATATGCAGTAGCTAGAGATAAATGTCCTTTTCAGGCCAGAAAGCTGACAGGGGTTAGGCAAAGACTAAGAGCAGCTAATACTGCAAAATGGCTCTTTATACCTGTTGGTATAAGGAATAAGACAATTGAGTTATAGCTGAGGGCTGAAGAAGGAATGATCATCTACCACCACCAAAAGAAATTCTTATGTTTGAGAAGTTGCCCGGCCACACTCATTCTTTATGTCACCCTAGGTAATGGAAGGAAAAGGTACATATCTTATGTTCTACAGTTACTGTAAAAGGAAAAAAGTTGATTATAAGAACTTTGTGCCTCAATGGGATTTAACATTAAACAATGCCCTCTTCAAGGATGGGCAAGCAGTTCCATCTCTGCTCTGCAGGTGTGTAGTACACCATGTTTTGATGTGGATAAGTTGAATTCTTGCAGACTACAGAATCTTGGATCTTTATAGCAGGACCTCAACTGCACTAGCAATGAATTTATTTATTATAAATAAAAAACAATAAATATTTCATAACTTACTATTACAGCTTTCTAAAAATATACATCTAATTTTAACATTCTCAAAAGTTAGTTCCAAGTTATACAATTATAGACAAAAAAATTTTGTATATTTTGATAACTAACGCTTTACCCTTTAAAGTCTACATTAATACAGAAATTAATTAATGCCCAATTAACAATATCCTGCTAGAGAGAGTTTAGCAGTATTTAAACAAATAAATTGAAAATAAAACAAATAATTTACTGTTTAACAAATGGCAGTTTTCCACAGAACTAGCTCTATCCCTATTTAACAGCTAAGTTTTGGCTACCATTATGAATAGTCATGTGAGAGCTGAAGGGCCTCTGCAAAGCTTTCCTCGAGGTCATCAAGTTCCTTGGTAGCTTCCAAATCACTGTCACAAGTAATCAAGTTTAAAGTTGCCTCACATGAGGGTGAAGTCTCTGGGTCATCTTCGGCTTTCACACAAGAATGAGACTCTGTCCCAGCATCCATCATTTCAGCGACATCTTCTGAAAAGTCATCCTTGCTCGGTGTCTCCTTTGAACTTTCCCTGCATAACGGTGATTCACATTTGTTTGGATCCTTTAATGATAAGTCTGTGGTCCCAAAGACTTCACTTTTTGTAGCTTTTCTCTGACTCCGACTTTTACTGGTAAACTCGAGCTCTTCCATTGTATCAAACTCTTGCAGAGCCATTGACTCAAAGGCTTCCCAGCCTGCATGGATTTGCTCTGCACCACTGCCCGGGCTGCAGCCAAGGTCTGCTTTCAGTACATCCAACAAGTAGCGCATTTTGCTCTAAGGGATGAAGGAAGAAAGGGGTGACACTTCATCCCCACAGCACCTATCTGCCCAGAACTCAGGGCTTCATTCTGACATAAGGAAAGGGAGGTTGCTTGCAATCAAGTGACTAAATTATACAGCAAGTGTCACCAAACTGAGTTGACTGTTGTTCCTTTTTTGTGACCGTGCCTGTGAGTCCTGATCTACCATGATCCATGAGTCTGCAAATCTCATTTATGGAGAGGGATGCTCCCCACTCAGTATTCTGGTTACCTTTACCCACAAATACACCAGTGCATTTCCACTGTGCTTTGGAAACATCCCTGAAGTCACATGCAGAGAGGGAGAGTATTATAGGGGCAGTGCTTACCTCATCCAAACGGTTCTTATTTTCTTGTATATGACACTCAAACAGTTGTTCCAGAACTCTACAAATGAACAATTAAATGATTTCACAGGAAGAAAACCAACTTTTAACAAATCTACATAAATCAATGACCTTATTTTTTTATTTTCATTTCTTAACTGAATGGCTCAACTACGATTTTGACTCAGCAGAAAAGGACCTGGGGGTGTTGGTCGACAGCCAGCTGAATATGAGCTGGCAGTGTGCCCAGGTGGGCAAGAACATCAACAGCATCCTGGCCTGTATCAGAAATAGTGTGGCCAGCACGAGTAGGGAGGTGGTTGTCCCTGTACTTGGCACTGGTGAGGCCGCACCTGGAGTACTGTGTTCAGTTTTGGGCCCCTCACTACAGGAAAGACGCCGAGTTGCTGGAGCATGTACAGAGAAGGGCAACGAAGCTCGTGAGGGGCCTGGAGCACAAGTCTTATGAAGAGCGGCTGAGGGAGCTGGGGTTGTTTAGTCTGGAGAAGAGGAGGCTGAGGGGAGACCTTATCGCTCTCTACAACTACCTGAAGGGAGGTTGTAGTGAGGTGGGTGTTGGTCTCTTCTATCAAGTAACTGCTGATAGGACGAGAGGAAATGGCCTTGAGTTGCATCAGGGGAGGTTTAGGTTGGATATTAGGAAAAAATTCTTCACCAAAAGGGTTGTCAAGCATTGGAACAGGCTGCCCGGGGAAGTGGTTGAGTCACCATCCCTGGACGAATTTAAAAGATGTGTAGACATGACACTTAGGGACATGGTTTAGTGGTGGACTTGGCAGTGCTAAGTTAACAGTTGGACTCAATCGCAAAGGTCTTTTCCAGCTTAAATGATTCTATGATTCCAAGACTGTTTCAATTATGCTCTGTCACAAAGAGGGCCACCCAGAGCCAGCATCCCACTGGACAGGTGCTCAGCAGGCAGACCCAGCTTTGGGCAGCAGACGGTAACCATGGGGTGAGTTGTAGCCCAACTCTGGGTGTGTTTGGTCTGCTGGGTCTATGTGGTGGCAGAAACCAACAATCCAGTGGTGGTTCTACTGGCATGCTGAAGTATCCAAAATCTCTTAGGTGCACCACAGTGGCTGATACACACAAGTGTAAATAAAGGGAAGGAATAAAATCCAGCTTCAGAAAAAAATCCAGAGAAAAGTCCTCTGTCCTGAGAGCTCTCTTTCATTGCTTATGCAGGATGAGAAAAAATTTCAGCACAGAGGAAGTGTTCTGTGACAACTAAGGCACACAGTCACTGGAACGGACTTCCAGAAGGTCAAGTGAATTTAATCTAGCTTACATAAGAAATTATTAGGAAAAAAAATTGTATAGGAAAGGGTTTAAAGGGAAGACAACATTTCTGTAAAAAAAGAACCAGAGGGAGACTGGCTCTTGAAATTTCTCAAAGAGTAATTTTTTGATTTAGTGTATTTAGCATATCTCCTTGATTGCCTTGACATGAGAAAAAAACCCAAGAGTGCACAGAATAGAAAAACAGCTGGGAACATTATCAACCCAGAGGAAGATCAGAGTATTATGCTGAAATTAGATGCCTTGAAAATGGCATTACAAAAATGGGTTAAAATTCTGTATCAGAAATACTGCAGGGTTTTTTTGCTATAAACTGAGAGTTCTTTATCAGAAAGAACTGGTATGGAAAAGAATTTGGGAGTACTACTCAAATACATGAATTGTCTCATAACTTATTGTTTCATTATTGAAAAAAATAAATCTGATTTAGCAACTGTTGAACCCTTATCTGAAACAGTATGTAATCCTGACAACCGATGTTGAAGATTGAATTCATACTGCAACAGGAACAAGGACAGAAGGGAGATGGAGGATGTGTTGTGTGAAAGATTAGTAACTTGGTTTATTTTGCAAAACAGATGTTTCAGATTAAAATGATTTCTTCTTAGCATTATTCCACCTCGGGTTCCAGGTCAGTTACTAACAGAGGCTTTATCTCATGGAACATAGCAACAGATCAAAGTAGATGACCCACAGGTCTTTCCCAGCTCCCCTTTCTTACATAAAGCAAAAAAGAAGGGAAACAAAACAAAAGGAAGGGGTAACTATGTATCTATATATTCTTAAAGGCAAAGAAATCCATGTGTTTCTGACACAGCATTACAAATTTGAAAACAACTGTAACCTACCTGTTAGAAAATAGCCCAAGGCTAAGAATTTCATTTGTTATATCTTCAATGAAAGCTAAATATAAAAGCTCTTCTTCCCTGCAGGGAGAATAGAAAACCCAACATTAAATGTTTTAGAATAGAGACACATTACACAATGCAGTAGGTCCAGTCAGCTTTAGGGATGTGCCATTAAGAAGATTGTATAGTTCTTGGCACCAGCTGCTAGAAAAGGTGGTTCTGTCAGGACAAACTAAGCCTTTCATTCAATTTGAATATTATTATAAAAACTCTGTGTAAAATATTAGACCGTTAGAAAGGTTGCTATGGTGCTTCGTGTTTATGCTAACTCTCTGTGGTGGTATAAATTAGTACAGAGATCCTGAGTGAGGAAATGAGCAAATCTTGGGAAGTGTTCAGAACCTGCTTTGCACTCAAGAAGAAAGTGTAAAATTGCAGTTTGATGGTCTGAGTAAAGGCTTCCAAAGGAGCTTCTAGAGAATCGGACTGCAGCTGAAAACTGCTAGTCCTCAATGGAAGCTCAGAAAAATATAAGTGCTTATTTGACAGCCTCCATTCCTTTCAAACAATAACTCTTTGATGTACAAAATCCTTGTTAGTGTGAGATGTGGCTTTCACCTCCTTGATCAAATTTCTCTCTATTTTAATACCTCTTAAAGCCTTGTTGATGCCAATTGCTCTAAATGGGAGACTCTCCAGAGGTTTGGAGTTCTGTTTGGAAAACAAGAAGGAAACCCCCAAAAGAAAAGACTTCAGTGCTGTTTCTCTTTCATAGCATCTTTCTAAATATCCCAAACTATCCAATCAAGCTCTATCAAATCATCCTCTGGTCTTAATAAACAGAAAATAAAAAATGGGATACATCGTGCATGACTTTCATTATGCAAAATTTGTCATTCAGCCTGAAGACTGTCATTTTGGTTCCCTCTATAGTCAAGAAAGATAGCTACAGCTGATCTTTGATACCTATATTACATCCTTAAAGTTGGGCAAGAACAAGTCTGTCCTAAAGCACAAAGAATGAATGACTTTCCCAAGGTCACAGGATAAAGCATTGGCAGTGTTTCTGAATATAACTCAAACCTCTGCTAATTCTCGTCAAATTTCAGAGTAGAAATGTGGGAAGAATGCCCTTCAACTTGATACTTTATTTTGCCAACATTTGCTTCAGAGATTACAGATTGAAAAAGAACTGGAAACGTTTAGAGTATAGCCACTGGACAAGAAGAGAAGTCTATCTTTCTTCTGAAGTTATAATGAATTGTCTTCATTTTTAGATTCACACAGAAATTTTTAAGTATTATATAACAATTCATAGTCATGTCAATTCTACTGTAAATTCTGGACAGTTTATTCTGAGTTCTCATTTACTCTTTGAAGTTCATCAATTTTGAGGAAGAGTGTCTAGTTTAATGTTGCAAGCTAGCAGAAAAATGGCTTAAGCATACTTACTCAGCCTTGATAGTCCTCCTTGCTGAAGACTGCTGAGAATACAGCGATGTCTCTCTAATGAGCAAATCAGAGGGTAAGAAAGAGAGCAACATTCTAAAAGCCCTTTATACTACCTTGCATCTCACTTTATTTTGGAGCCATGCTGTGCCACTGTCCCACTTCCTCTTGGAAAAAACCCCACTAGAAACCCCTCAAACCCTGCTCCAGTAGCAAAATCCACTGCTTACATTGAAGCCTGAAAGACTATGTTTCAAGAGTATTATAACACCTCACTAGATGCAGTACTCTAATACCTCAAAAGACCTCAGTGTTACTTCAGATGCTATACAGACCTCCATTATCCATAAAAGTGCTTTTTTTTACTCAGAGTACAATTCTTTCCTCAGGTGAAAATGCCTTTGTATAAAAAGGCCAGAGAGCAAACCAGTGAGTCATGCATGCTACTTTGGTCAGCAATAAAGAGAATCAGCTGTGAGCCCTTGGGTTCTGGCCTGACTTCCAACACTGTTCTTATATTGTAGACAATATTCTAAATCTCAGCGTTACATTTTCAGAAAAAGATGTAGGAAATGCCTCTGGTCTGCAATTCTCGCAGATCATAGATTTAAAAGGCTGGATGTCTGGCGACCCTTTTTCCTGAAAGGAAATACCAATTGGCATACCAATCCACTATTTAGTTGTAGTATTGTATAAGAAATATATAGTCTGTAAGCTCAGATGTATGCTCGGACGTACAGAACTAACAGCTGTATTAACATGTCATCGCTCTCACTCCTGACAAAAACGCTCATATATTTCAGAGCTCTCTTTCTTAAATTGGCTTCCCAGTGGAACTTTATCATAAGAAAATAATGAATTTTGAAGTTGGGAAAGGCCATTGATGTAAAAAACCCAACCAAACAAAAGTCCTGCGAGAAGAGACTTATAAAGAGAAATGGTAGTGAAAGCTTATGGCCTAAGAAGCAGCTGTATAGAAAGCAATAAGGAATGCTTCAAATATTCCTTCCTGCTGTAAATCAGGCACCTTAGGAAGGAGCATGGAAAAGCAGCTATTCCTCTCTCAGGCTTATCCACAGTATATCGTCCATCTTCAGCCTACAACACAGAGATAAAATCTTTACTATCAGTGCAAATACACAGCAAATTTTACCATTAAAGTGAACCTAATAACCATCTGTGATTAAGCAGCCCTGCAAATTCTGTGTCTTTTCTGAGAAGCTTTGGGTAACCTGAGACATATAGCAGCAAAGGGTCATCAGCTTTGACATCCAAAATTTTAGTCAGGGGCAACAGATGTGGAACATTTCTCCCCTGACAAGTATGTCAAAGATGAATTCTCTAAAAGTTAGGGGGGGTCACTGTCACCAACAGGAGTAAAATCTGGTATGCAAAACTAGGAACCAGCACTCTAAATCACATCTCTTGAGCTGCTTGCACAAAACTGATGGAAAGTAAAGTTGTTGACTACCTGCATTTTAAATGGTAATACTCTGAAAGGGCCACTGTAAAGCTACATGACTTACTGTTGTCACTTTTACAACAGCCAAAGAAAAAGTCAGATACAACAGTTTTGAAATGAATTCAGAAGTTCTTCATGGAACTGGAGTAAAGCTTTCTGAATAATCACTTAACCTTTTCTTAATGACATCAGCTGCATATGCAGATCAATTCAGGTCGTCTCTCTTCTATTTTCAGTGAAGCTATAAATACATATTCTCTCTCACCCCTCTCCTCCAATAAATAAAGCATAATTATTTGCCTTATTAAGCTAGAGACATGGAGGGTCTGACCCTGTAGCCTTTATTCAGGAAGAAAGTCCACAGTTATTCAAGTATGTTTGACAGGGCTGTTTGTTTAAGGACTTATCTGTACAGTGGCTACAAGATACAGCACAAAGAATGAATCTAACTTCTGTCAAACTCTTCCATCCAAATATTAGTACAAATTAAGAGAAAATAACTTCAGATTTGAAATCTTAAGAAATATTTTGGGCCTTTTGCCTGCTTCCCTCTGTCTCCCAAAGATGCTGGTATTCCATTTCATCTTTAAAATTTAATAATCTTAAACCACCACACACTAAGGCAATTTCTGAAAGACCAAATAACTGGAAAACTAAGTTCAACTGTCACAAACACTTAGCAATTCAAATCAAAATGATGGATGCAAACATTTCTGTGACTATGACAAAAAAATACTAGGAGCTCATAGAATTTGAAGTGGTGTGATTATTCATTAAAGCATTCCAGATACATTCAGCAAGGCAGAAGGCAAATAGTATAAAGGAAAACTTCACCACCAGCTGGTTTGGGTGCTTCCTCAGAGGCAGGAACTCCCTGGTTCCAATTCTCCTGTTGAGGGCTTTTTGGAATATGTTCTCCAACGTAAAAATGGAGAAAAAAAAGTCCTCGAAAAAGAGGTACCACCTTCTGCTGAAAAATAATGTACCGATTATCTATGTCCTTAACAGATACAAGTGCACTTGTAAAAACTCTTGGAAAAAAAATATTAAATTTTGTAACATCATATCCTAAGATCTCTTCACATGCCTCAATATTTTTTCTCATTGTTTCCACTCATTATTCTGAAACTCTCTTTCCTCTACAGAACTAATTCATCTCACGACAATAAAGAAAAAGAAACTTAAATCAGTTGTATACTGCTATGGCAGAGATGAAGTATATACTCCAAAATGATGGTGAAGGGTGTGGTAAGAGTACTCAAATGACAGACAGATGTATTACCTTCAATGTGACCTTCTGCTGTTC
Source organism: Haliaeetus leucocephalus (assembly GCF_000737465.1). Classification (NCBI taxonomy): domain Eukaryota; kingdom Metazoa; phylum Chordata; class Aves; order Accipitriformes; family Accipitridae; genus Haliaeetus; species Haliaeetus leucocephalus. Next base: position 9,747,621 of record NW_010973368.1, on the reverse strand, counting down.
AGTCATAACTTTTCTCTCAAACACTTTGTCTGCAGATGGAAAGCTACAAAATTTAGAGATGTATTAGATTTCCAAGAAGGCTACTTTCAAAATACGCAGGATAAGAATACCAGTGCCACTATGGAAATTTCCCATCAATCTGAACGGGACCTAGTAGTAAAATGTCTCAGACAGTTGAGAAAATTTCTGCCAGACTTCCATTCACATATTAAAATTAAGTTTTAGTTCATTTTGAAGGAAGACAACAGTCATACATAGGTGATCCAAATCCATTATTCAGCTGCATATTTACAGGGGATTGCTAAATTATCCAAAATAATTGTTCAGAATTGAGAATGGAGATAATACTATACATTAAAAGTGCACCAGGAAAATATATGACCCACAGCCAGAAAAATCAATAGTTGCAATATGGAGCCGAAGCTATCGTAATTCCAGTCTTATAAAATTCCTAATTTGCTCTAGGGCAAAAAGAGTTAGACATGCAGGCACTGAGGACACAAAAGAGACAAGATTTCTCATTATGAGGTAGTATTAGTGAAAACAAAACTAAATCAAAACTGTTTAAATTGCTAAGAAGGAATTCAATGCAAGAGAAGTACATTAATTTTGCATAAAGTATTTCATATAGGATACATCTGAAGGCATTTAAAAAGATAAAAAGAAAATAAGAGCTGCATTCAAGACTTAAAAAAAATATCTTTGCATGATGTATTAATTAATTGGAAAGTATGAGACAACAGCAGCAACAGTGGGCAACTACTTGCATGCTTATAGTGGTTAATTCTTTAGAAGACAGGAAGCACAGCTATACACTAGAGAGAGCAAAGAGAAGAGAGAGGGAACGACTATCCCCAGCAGATGTGAGATCCCAGTTTGGATTTAGTGGCACTTTGTATCCAATTTGTATAGATGAAACCAGTTCCTCTGAAGACAAGACAACAAAATATACCAGTGAAAAAACAGAAAAATCACATTCTGTTCTAGCTTTTGCAGAGGCATATCTAGAATAATTTCAGAGTAATTATTCTGGTTTTGTACAAATGTAAATGAGAACAAAACATGTTGCTTTTATGAAGATACTCTTATGATAACATCTAAATTCCACAGTTTCAAAATAAAGTTTTAATCTCTGTACCTGATCACATCAGTCTGCGTTTGAGCTTCCACATGCTGCTTGCAGTGATTTTTCCTTTTCCTTCGAGCAGGAGTGTAATACCTGTACTCTGACAGGAAGGATTTAGCATCTGATATTAAGGTGCGTGGAGTAAAAGGTTTTTGGCCATCAGTAAAGAATTCAGAGTGCCTGACTAGAAGATCCCCACTGCATACTTGGGAGTTGCTCCCTTGACACCTCTGCGAATGACTAATGCTCGCAAAACTATTAGTGGAGCTGCACGGAAGTCCAGAGCGTTTTCTTGGTGTACTTGATGTACTGACACTTGAATTTGAGTTAGATGCGTTAGATGCGTTCTGAGAATCTTTTCTGGCGTATTTTACTGGACTGGAGCGAACCAAGCCATGCTTGCCATAAGGAGACAGCGCTCTTGATAGGTACTGTGCCTGCTGAACACAGGGGAAGAGACCATCTTTGTCTTCTGCGTCCAAGAAACTCTAGAAAAAATTAAAACAAGATTTGGTAACTTTGCAAGTTACAACCTTTGCTCAAGTTGGTGCTCCTAGCTATTATTGTTACCGACTTCGAGGTATTTTCTATGTAAAAACTTTTCAATTTTTGTAAAATCAAACTGGTTTCAGAGCAGCCCCAGTGATAACAGCTAGTCATTGGAAATAAGAGAGTAATAAGAAAATGGTTTGCTTCAGTAGCAAAACATTGGTGCTTTGTTACAGAATATTGACAGCTACATCAAACCAAGAGTTTTAATCACTTTAGTCCAAGGGCTCAAGACATTGTTAAATGTCAAGGAATCACTGCATTGAGACAAATTATTTTATCTGGGTATGCTCTTTTTATACCACCTGGGCAAGGTAAGGTAGACATTATGCATAATTATCCTACTGACTAGTTCATAGTATGTATTCTCTGCAAGTGTGGAGTTGTTGCCTCTCCAAATCCTATTAGCTTCAAAGCGTATCACACAATGGCTATCTTTACAAGATGTGTATTCTGTAAGGGGCACCGCTTACTGATTCAACTTAGACCATACAGAAAATACTGTAATGTGGTTTAAGACACAGAATAAGAAAACTATAACTAACTGTTTATTCCCTGTGTGACCCTTTTCTTCCTGTACATGGGAGATGATCCACATCTTTCTTTGGTAGGGCTGTACAAACACAGGATGTTACCTTGTGTAATGGCATCCTGCTCCATGAGAAATGTCCTAATTGCTATGATAATACAAGCAATCATAATGTCCTCCAGCAGACACAGTCAAGTTTCTATCCTCTTCTCCTTTGGGTTTCTCAACCCAGCAGGTACATAGGCAGCTGTGAAACTTTCCCTCTAACACTACAGAAAGCCAACAGTGCAAGTAGGTAGCTTACTAGTTAAACAGGACAGATAACACGTGCTGAGTTTATAAACAGATATACTCAATTTCATGTGATGGTAGAGAAATGGTATTACTGCTTCTGCTTCTTAACTGTTCAACACATTAGAGTTTAAAAATGTACGTCAATTCTCAGAAGCAAACTCATATTCAATGTTACTTTAAAAGGATACAGTTAAATACTACTAGTTAGACAACAAACTAATAGAGACAAATCAGTACTACATGGTGGTATGGCTAAGGTAAGATGTAGGCAGTGTGTGGTTCAGACCAAAATTATGGTCAGCTAACTCACTCCTCACCAAAAGAAGCACAATATAGGTCTATTTTATATGCAGGTTGAAGTCCAGGTGTCAACTTTAGTTGGTAAGAACACCTAATTGCAGTTTTCAGTAACCATCTATTTTGTATAGAATCTAGTCAAACAAATCTCATTGATGTGGAGGACAAGCAAAACAAAATGGGAAACCTTACAACAAAAGCTCATCTATGCATCTCTTCTTTTTCTCTTTGATATCTGTAAGGTTATTTTCAAGTCTTGAGTAAGTTAAAAAGTTAGTGAAGCACTACAACAAATACTAAGAGTAGTTAATAAGAAAGAAGCCAAGTACACCAGAGACTAGTGATGACCATGAACGTAAATCTGTCATGTGGAAGGTTATGGGGAATTTTCCAACACATTCAATTTTAGAAGGGCTCTTATCAGAAACATCATTTTAATGCCAGGGATAAGAAAACAGTTGGTAACCTAAAGTCAAAATTTGAAAACTAAGTCTGTCATTGCGAAAGGTTAAAGAATGACTTATTTGGAAAGACCATGCTATTTTTTCTGCTTTCTGAAAAAAAAACTTAATGCTTAAAAATTAAACATTATTCCCAAGTTGTATTGTGACACTGTGGCAAAGACAAGTAAGACAGAAACACAACTAAATCTAAGTGACATCTTAAGCTGCCTTTTTTTTTTTTTTGTCAAATAAGAACGAGCAATTCTGTCATAGAGAGAATTTTGAAAAACTTGCAACTTCAAACATTAATACCTGGACAGGGTATGTGCATTAGTAAATGTGCTTTACAATATGTCTGAAAAGTTAGGAAGCATCTTAGCAAGACAGCTGTTGTATACGTTTTTCCTGCCTATGACACAGCCACCCACTGAATATTCGGTCAGTCAGTGAAAAGTATGTATGACATTTTACAATCTCCAAGGACAGCCATATTGCAGAATTAGAAGATTAAACCAGAAGCCTAACAGCAAACAAAGTTTTGTATAAACTAACATTTCATCCACATGTATAACTATGCAATTCAAATTCTGTTACACACAACTGTATGATGGAGAAGAGATGACTCACATTGTGTGTACTCAGGCTACCTAGCAGTACAACTCCCAGAGACAGTGCTTGCACCTAGGTCCTGCAACAGTGAGGGAGACAAGCCGAGGATAGTGTTATTCTGGAAAATCTCATTGCCATACCATGCAATCAGTATAATACAAGGCAAAATAACAGCTAAAATAAAACATCATCTGAGAAAACCCAATTCAAAACCAACAGCTAACAAACCCAAACTAATTCAGTTTTAACTAACTAGCCAGACTTTTAAAAATAATTATTTTACTTTCCTTACACACAGGCAGTTCATATGGCTCCACATCAACAGCAACTAAGTGCTGCAAGATTTAAGAGAATGTATACAATCAGAGGTGTTTCCTAAGAAAAAAATTCATTTTCTAAGGCCAATTAAGGACTAGATTTTTAACAACCCTGAAGTTTAGGTTCAGATAGGCTTACACAGAGATTAACTTGTTGATGTACCTCCATCATTTGAACAAAGAACAGGAAGATAAGAAGAGACCTGTACAGGCCATAAAGCTCTGCAGTGAAAAAAGGGAGAAAGGGAAGTTGATTTCTGTATGTATTCCATTCATCTCTATTATGCTTCTATCAAACAAGTAAAAACTATTAAGTAGAAGCGTTACATTACTGAAGTCACTGAAGGAATAGCTCCCCTATAGAAAGACTGAGAAAGAGTGGATCCAGTATGATATGACTTAAACATATGCTGTGATACGCATTTATTTATGACATACAACTCTAACTGCCAGTTGAGAAGATTCACAGATTAACCAGCAGCCCATCCTGATCTTGTAATTAATCCATGTGGAAATTATTTTGAGAGACTAACACTGAAGCATGGATTCAGTGGATTTCCAACAGTGCTTCATTGCCAGAGCACAATATAAACCTAGAAAAACCCTCAAGAACACTTCGCTTTATGAAAATAATCAGATGATTAAGATGTGGATTGAAGGCTGGATGTGTGATTTTTCCCCACCAGTAACTGAAAACAGACTGAATGCCAACAAAAGCGGCAAAATCAACTGTAAAAGAAAGTACCTGTGGGAATTCTGCAAGATAATCAATACTTGTGAGACTTTTGAATTCTACTGGGGGATATCGGAAGGGTAAAAAACCCAAACAACCAAACTTGGAAAACCTTGTACATCTGTTGAAAATTCATGACATTGTAACCTACTAATATGTAGTATTGGATAGTAATATATTACTAGTAAACTAGTAATAAATAGTATAGTATATGAACTGATGTAATTCATAGTATAGCTTGTAAATATACACAGATCTTCTATTCTATCATTCAAATTCTAAAAATGTTCTTAAAACTTCTAAGCAATATGACTCTTACTGTATAAATGCTACATTTTCTCATAACACTGCTACTGTTACTGCTTTGAATCTATGCTATTCCATTTTTTCCCTTTCAGAACCACTTAATATTTTAAATTAAAACTCAAGACGATGAATATACATTTTGTAGCATGTAGTAAATGCTATTTAGAGGAAAATTAAAAAATGCAGATAGTTTACCATCAAAATTAAGTCACAGATCACACTGCTGCATACCATCTATTTCCTTCACAATTCCACACAAGAATGTTCTCCTGTATCAGCAAGACCTATCTATGCTATTCCAGTATCCCGAAATGTCCATAGTTGCTGATGCCTAATGCAAAGAGGTATTTTTTTTTTAGTTAGCTGAGCCAAAATAAGCCCTTCTTGATGGTGTCTCATGTGAGCCAACTTTATTTTACTACTACAGCATAATTAAATGCTGAACTGATAACATGCAGTAACAATGCCAAACAAATGCCTGTGTTAGCAAGCAGTATAGTAAGGCTTACTGTGGTGGGTTGACCCTGGCTGGACGCCAGGTGCCCACCAAAGCCACTCTGTCACTCCCCTCCTCAGCTGGACAGGGGAGAGAAAATATAATGAAAGGATCATGGGTCGAGATAAGGACAGGGAGAGATCATTCACTAATTACCATCACACGCAAAACAGACTTGACTTGGGGAAATTAGTTTAATTTAGTACCAATAAAATCAGAGTAAGGTAATGAGAAATAAAAACTAAATCTTAAAAACACCTTCCCCCCACCCCTCCCTTCTTCCCGGGCTTAACTTTACTCCCGCTTTTCTCTACCTCCTCCCCTCAGTGGCACAGGGGGACAGGGAATGGGGGTTGGGGTCAGTCCATCACACGTTGTTTCTGCCTCTCCTTCCTCCTCAGGGGCCAGACTCCTCACACTCTTCCCCTGCTCCAGCATGGGGTTCCTCCCACGGGAGACAGTCCCCCACAGACTTCTCCAACATGGGTCCTTTCCGCAGGCTGCAGTCCTTCAGGCACAGCCTGCTCCAGCGTGGGTCCCCCGCGGGGTCACAAGTCCTGCCAGAAAACCTGCTCCAGCATGGGCTCCTCTCTCCACAAGTCCGCAGGTCCTGCCAGGAGCCTGCTCCAGCGCAGGCTTCCCACAGGGTCACAGCCTCCTTTGGGCACCCACGTGCTCCGGTGTGGGGTCCTCCACAGGCTGCAGGTGGAGATCTGCTCCACCGTGGACCTCCCTGGGCTGCAGGGGGACAGCCTGCCTCACTGTGGTCTTCCCCATGGGCTGCAGGGGAATCTCTACTCTGGCACCTGGAGCACCTCCTGCCCTTCCTTCTTCACTGACCTTGGGGTCTGCAGGGTTGTTCCACTCACATATTCTCCTCTCTCTGGCTGCAGTTGTACAGTGTTGAGGTTTTTTCCCACTTCTTTAATCTGTTATCCCAGAGGCGCTACCACCATCACTGATGGGCTCGGCCTTGGCCAGTGGCAGGTCTCTCTTGGAACCGGCTGGCATTGGCTCTATTGGGCATGGGGGAAGCTTCTAGCAGCTTCTCACAGAAGCCACGCCGGTAGCCCCCCGCTACCAAAACCTTGCCACACAAACCCAATACACTTACCAGTGTGATCATTTGCATATAAAGTACTTGCAGTGGTAGCTCAGCACTACAGAAAACCAGTAAGACTGGAAAGTTTCAGAATCCACCTACAGAGATATTTTGAAAAGCTAATTCCATACCCTTCAGTATGTATTATAAACAACTTAATTTCTTCTTGTATACTTTTTACTCTCAGCGATTAAAACAGTTCATGGAGCTGCAATATAAATTAGACTGTAGAAGCATTTGTGAACATACGATCAGGACTGGTACCCTGCAATATACATAATAATGATAAAAAAAAATATTAAGCGATATTAGCCAATTACACAACCACATCTCATGAAAGCCACATGTTCTATTCCTTGGAAGCAGTTGAGCTGATCCTAAAACAAGACAAAGGTACAGGGTAAATGTGGCAATGTCACAAATTTAAGCATTCCTTATTCATGAGGAAGCTTAGGGCAGTTCTCCTCCTCACACGTATCATAAGTAGAACAGACCAAGTAGCTACGGTAGTGACTAGATAGAACTGCAAACCCAAGCCATGACTGTGTCAGTCTTGAGATGTACTCATTCAAGTACTGAGAAAAAAGAATGTCTTTTGAAGCCCTTATAGTGGGGTAACCCTTTACTGCCCAAACAGGTAGGCAGTTCAGCCTTTGGATACACAAAGAAACAATATCAGGAACAAGGAACTATGTTGGTGACTTCAAAAAGATTTTAAGGAGTGTCAGAGAATGCTGTTTGTCTGCAATTTGTCACCAAGCTTTCAGAAAACTATTTGTACACCTGTGTTCGTATAGGCAAGTTAACTGTAAGCAAGTATGTTCATTTTCTTCTCCAATCTGTATCTATAAAAACGTCAAATGTTTAGCTGGGAAAAAAAAAGATGACAAAAACATGCCTACAAATATGCAGTAACACAATGATTGAAACATATTTCGCTCTATTCTTTAAATACAATTAAAAAAAAATATTCCATGGAAGTATCATAGCTTTGGACATTAGCACTATCAAGAACTATAACTAGTGTAATCTGGAGTCAAGAATCTTGACACCTATCGTGCTTAGCAATACATGTTCCTATTCTATTGATTCAACCAACTGTAATTTATTTTGAAATTTACTGAATGATATATTTCAGTAATAATAACCCCATAAAAAGGTTTCATAAATTACTTATTTATGCTTCAGTTTTGTTAGTCACAAAACTGGGCTAAATGGAGTATTACTTGCAGCAAGCTTGTATAGAGAGGACCCCTGAATCTTCATGGACTCTGTGGAAGAGAAAGTTCAGTAAAAATAGATCAAAGCATACCACTGCCTTCTGACAAGCAAGAGAAGTAACACAGAGAAAGAATCCAGATTTCTCTCTAAGTTACTTTTAGTTTCTAAAAGAAGTTTAGTTTCTCAACTCAAAAGCCACTGAGGTACAGCTGCCTTATAAAAATGAAACTTAGAAAAGAAAGCTTGTTAAATCTATTTTCACATAAAAGGTCCAAAGGCACCTCTCACTGGGGTCACTGAAGTTACACCAAGATGAATTTAAGTCTTGAAATTAACTTGTTCTTGTATGAAAAGTCTTCCAGTAGAATAGCTCATCTACCATCATAAAATGAGATCAGAGAGACACTTTATGAACTGCACTGTCAAGATACAGAAGCTGCAATTTTGTAATAAATGAGCATCTGATTCTTTTTAACTTGAGACAGTTCCATTTATAAGCCACTTTAATATTGTTGTATACGGGCTGAGCGCCTGCTCTCCACTGCCTGGACAGAGCAAAGGTCTCCTGTAGTAAGTGACAAGCTGCCTTTACAGTTGCTGCTCTCATAACCCCCTTGTATGGTGTCATCTGTTCATTTCATTATGCATTTTGGTAATTAGTTAAGAATTGAGAAAGGCAAGAGAGAAAATTCACACAAATCTGTGAACAAATAATGTATGAATATAATCAGTTTGCATACTGGCATCAATAATAACCATTTTTCTCATTCAAAACTATGCTCCTGTTACATTCCTTCCTTCTGTGTGTGTGCTATTCAATTGTATAATGTGGTATGTTCCCACTTTCATCAAATATTGTGATGTTATTAATAAAGGGATATTACTGAATGTGCATATGGAAATGTATTAATTCAAACAACCAGCATGAGAGGTGATTGTCACTATGAAGCCTGAAAGGAAACCTGTACTGAACATTCCTGATGAAAACATCTTTCTTTGATGCTCAGAAGGTTCTGCTTTCTTTAGTCACTTACATCTCTCATTCTGACAGAACTAATTCAAGCACAATACATCTTTGGACTGTTAATATCACAACCGTATACTAAATCTTTAAATATAAAGCATTTGAGTAGGCAATTCACATAGCCACGCATGTGTGCTGCATACAAAATTAACAATAGAGATTAGAAACAGTTAAGGGTGTTTCCTAATCTATATTTCATATGCTTATATGCACAAGCAGATGGTCATAACTGTCATCCTTAAGAAATCAAAAAAGTCTCAAAAACCAGGCTGAAAAGGATCTTGAAATGTCAAGGCAATGGCAACCATACTTCAAATGGTTAAAAGAGAAAATTTACCCTCCTATGGAGCAGCCTTCCTCCAACTGACTTTCGGCATGGATTAATTTCTTTAAAAAAATTCGTTAGCAGCCAGAAATGCCTTTTAATAGGATTATCTGAACATGGGATATGAAATACCAAGTCTTGCTCAAATCAGACATTTTACTCATGGCCACCTCAATTCAGGTTTTCTTGCTTCAGAGATAAGTCATGTTGAGCTTCATGCAGTTTGACCCACTGAATCACTCAGATGAATGTTTAAAAATCCAAATCAGCTTTGTACAGAAAAATAAAAATGAAAAATCTAGGTATTTTACTATGATATAGCTTTCCATCCAAGGCAGCAGTTGGGAAGACTACATGGTAGTGACATTCTATGCATAGACATGATGGTATTTTCCAGACTTTGTCAAACAGCCTTTTCTATTGTGAGAAAACAGAGTAATTCATTAAAGAAGGAGTATGTATAAGTAATTTGCTGACAGATGAGTGAATACCCACAAATGTGCTGCTTATCCATCCTCAAGCTATTCAGTCTAAATAAGTCTCTAAATACTCGCTTAAAAATTACATATTCACAAAGTTAGCAGCCCTTTCAACATCCGTATCTGTAGCTTATCATCCTATTTTGATTAACTTTCACACACGGTGTCAACCATCATTATTATGCTATGTGGAAAGAGAGGAGCAGAAGAGAAGTACAGCTGCCCCCAGGACACCTTATGCTTTCCCTGCCCCTCTACTTGACTGTGAGAGATAAACTACTGTCCTTGAAGTAATTTAGTTGCTAGCGATCCCATCCAAAGACTGCTCCATTATGCCATCTGAAAATAAGCCTGCTCCTTAGCTTCTCACTTAGGTCTTCTGCTAAAAGTAGAGAAATGCATGACGCACCATAAACATCTATCACATCCTAACCCACGGCTCTAGATGGAATATTTTTATCTCTGTGATCAAAATACTATCATCTTTGATTAGAATCACTGATTATTTCAAAAAGTCAGTAATGAAATCTAGGTAACCACAACAGAAATAACTCTCTCAGTTCATTACATATCATAGCAGATTCTCACATTACAGTAATTTTACGTTTATAACTAGATATAACAGATAAAGAATTCACTGTTCTTGTGCATTTAAACCCTCGTACAAAACAGTCACAGAGCATGCCAGTCAGATTCAAGACACATTATAGCTATTCAGTTTCATAGTCAGCTCAGTGTATAAAAAAAAATACACTGTCTAAATCACAGAAGTTTTAAGAAATGTGTAATGAATTATATAATTTAGAGGAATTCTTTTTACTTCTTTTCGGTTTTACCATACACAAAGCAGAGTCTTAATTGAAAATAGTTTCTGTGCTCTATTGCAGCATTAAATAATAATAAATGCAGCTATGTGAAAAATGAAAATGATGAAATAAAGGCAGCCAGACTTACCAGAATGCATAAAAAGTGAATGCTAATGAATGAAGCCTTTTGAAAATAGAAAGTCAGGTGCATATATCAAAGCTGGTTAGATGTATTTAGCCTACAATCTAGTCAGACATTGACCTTGTCAGAGTTACAATGGTTATTATTTTTTTATATACATATATACGTATGCATGTTACTCTTAAATTGATATACATTTTACAAGAGCCACATTTTATTAGGCAAGAAATTATGCACCATGAAAGTAATTTCTTTAACTTTTGTATTCTTACATTTAAATGTAACAGTGGCAAAGCCAGTATAATTCGTCTTGTCTCTTTTTCTTACACTCCTCCTGTAAAGTTGTAAGATGCTTATTAAGCACAGGACCATATTCTACTCTTCCCATTACCTCTCTGGAAACCTGGAGTATTCCAAGGTTGACTGCTTCAAATCTGTGCTGAATTTCATCCCAACCCAGGAATATCCGAATTCAACAAAACAATTTTTAGAGCAGTTCCACAAACAGAGGATGTATAATCAGCTTTTTCCTAATGGCAACAGTGACAGCAATAATATGATTACTGTGTGGCAAAAATCCGCTACATTATCATATGCTTTAATAGGCATCCTTAAAATTTGTTTTCCAACTGTCACCTATGGATATATCCTGATGGCTAGAGAAATACAATTAGAATGACTAACTCAGCCTCACAGTGCATTAGAGGACATCTAATCACTGAAGTAGAAGAATCCTCCCTTGGTGTATAAACAAGCATAGGAAATCAATGTATATTTTGGCAAATGAAGTAAAGTTTAAATAGTGCTTCATTTTTAGCACAAAAATATGACAGCCCAATTACTGCCACTGCCTACCCTTCTACCAGAAGGCTCACTTACAGATTTTCACTGCTTACTGACTCACTGGTTCTCTTTTTTATACTATAGTGAAACGTAATTTGTAAGTCCAGCAATCAATTTGATTAACAAAGTGCCAAATAATATTTTAGTGAAGATTACTCTTTGCATTTGTAAAGTTAAAAAAAACAACCTAGAAGCAAAAAAAGTATTACATCCCAAAATTACTTTTTATGTGTGGTTAAACATTAATTTGGCAAGTCTCCCAACATCACTTTCTAAAATATACTTTTCAGCTGATAACTTGAAATTCAGACTCAGACAGTTTGTTGAATTATACCCTGAGTCTAGTAAACATAAGGAAAGCTGCAGTTTCTGTTGGCATAATACAGATTACACTTTCAAGACAAATGTTGGTGGGAAGGCACCTGTAAGTAATTAGAAGAACTGGGACAGATATTATTTTAGAAAGACCTTGTTTTGCAGAAGATTAAAACAAGGAAAAAAGCAACAGTCTGTTATAATGCTATATTAAAGACCACAAGTGCATCCTTTCATTTTAAAATAAGAATTTATGCAGTAATTAGAGATACAGTTTAAGCACACTTTACTTGGTTTCGCAATGAAATAATTTAAGGAACTTCTCCTGCCCCCAGTTTGCAGAAAATAACATGGAAGGACAAAAGTCATATTAATAAAAAATAAAATCTGGATTTTAAATATGACATTTCCTCCCTTTTCTTATGCATGCCTGTACTTTCATCCATAACTAACAGCCATGTACTGAATTTCAAAGCACTACTTCTCTGCACTGCAATAAGGTCACACTCAGACTGCCTGCTGCAAAAACCAGTCACACAAAGAAACTAATGGTGAGTTTTCTGTACTACTTGGAAATGTTCTCCAGCTCTCCACATATTTAAACAACACATGAAGCATTTGCTGTTAAAATCAACAGAGTTAAAACATCATTCTGTTTTAAGCTGCAATTGCTCCTTTACAGTGATGAACAAGAGAATGTAATTTATTAGGCTATTTATTTATTATTTGGAAATATATGCCACATATCTGGATGAAATGCCAGCCAAAATAAGTGAGCCTACGTATATAGACAGAAAAGCACTTATTCTGATGGCTCAAGTACTATTTTCACTTCCAATAACTGCAATTTGAGCATGTAGTATGCTGTTAGATATGAAATGTATTTCCAAAGTAGGACTTTGCATACAGAAAAAAAAATAGAGGATTCTTGATTCTTCTGCTAGGAAGGTTAGTGGTAACTAGAGTTCTGTGTTAGGAAATGGTAGAAAGCTCTGGAGTGACAGAGAGGGCATGGGAATTTCAGCTGAGATGAAAGCAAGAGAATTCAAGGGTAACTAGAGCGTGAATTTACCACAAGCACTCTTCATCCAGATACCTGCCATCTTTGTCAGAAGGCTGAGACAGGCATTTGGTGTTGGGCACATATCAGGAAGACCCTTGTCTATTTTCTGCTGCTTGAAAAATGCCAGCCCTCCCTCTAGAGCTGCTGCACAGCAGTGATCAGCTGTTATTATGGGAGGCAAGTAGACTATGATATCTACTAACCAAAATTAAAATATCTACCTTTCCAAAAGAGGATGGCAGCAGCCTTCTACTCTCTCTTGAGCTGGATCGGGAGGCAGTTTTACCCGCACTCATTTCCTCTTCACACCTGGCTATCTTCTTTTTCAGTTTCTCTCTTCTTTGCTGGTCAGCAACTTAGGAAAGAGACAAAGCTTGTCAGATCCAAACTGAAATATTATTCTTTTTTTGTCCTAAGTGATTTGAGAATGTCATAGGAGTTTCCAATTGCTCAGCAAAGTCAGACTATTGAGATATGTTCCACTTCCAACACACAGCAATTATAAAAACTTACCTCTATTCTTAGAAGAAAAATATTAAGTGTATGCTGGTAGCTGAAGCTGTACCTCAGCTTCCCTGAAGTATTCTCATCTCACAACTAATACACCACTATGCAGGAATTCCAAGATCAATATTGCTAACAGAGCACTATGCTCAAAACCTCACAACTTTGCTCTCAATTTACTACACATAGAACTCCTTTGACTGTACTCTCATCCAGTATTTCAGAAAAAAAACATGTTTACTGTTAGCAAATTTGACGTGTAAAAAAATCCATGCTCACACCATGGAAAAATAGCGAGTAATCTCCCAAGTACAGAAATCCACGGCAAAACAAGGAAGTTCATGTCAAGAACATAAAAAATGAAGGCAAACACTGTGAAAGGTCCGCTGTCAGATCAGGAGGGGAAATTGTTATCAGTCTACAGTGGTTTGCAGTCCAAGACCTTGTTCACAGTGTCCATGCAGCACAGAAGAGGAGTTAGGTATCTATGCCATCAGATAAAGAGAGGAGCCCAAAAGATGGGTGAATTTTCTGTGTTCGAGTTTGCTATCGGTCACCTACATCTGATATCTTACATAATGCAGTCCAAAGTTTTTGTATATTATGAGCACCCACATGCCAGAGATAAAGTTCACAAAGTTGAAAAATCCAGATGAGGCTGATGAAAAACATTAATAATTTCATTTCCAAATGGGAAAGAAGAGGGTTTATATAAGCAAGCACACTTTTGAAGTCTGTATACACAATGAAACCTGTTTTAACTCTTGACTACATTTCTCATTCACTTAACATGGACCCAAGCGTATGAATGGTTTGTTTGAAACAGATGCACAGAAAAGACTTTTGCAGATGACTTCTTTGGTTTCATAATGTATTTATATCATATTCTGGTAGACCCCAATCTTCACACATAGTACTATAGCTAACACATGGAAATGTAAATAACTTCATGGATTGGTGTGGTACATTCTTCTAGACAGCTGAGAACTACAGTAATCTGACGACATTTAATCAACCTTTAAAATACATTCATCTGTGTACATTAACTCTACAGACATGTTAATCTCTAGGAATTATATAAGTATGTGTATTCATTTTATAAAACTTTTTAGTCCCCTTTTAAACTAGAAATGATTCTTTCAGATGCAAAATCCTTGCTTTCATTCCTCAGGGAAATCCCTCTTTCTCTTTCTCTCAATTCTTACAATTGATATGTAAAATAAAAGGTAATTTCTTTTATGGCTGCTGATTTATTCAGCATGTTCCAGTACTTAAAATATGAAGTTACTTTTGCTACTGGAAAAACATTAGCTGAAGTTAAGATATGCTAAATTCTACAACTCTGAATTAAAAAATATGCCTTCTAACAGAAGGAAAAAAATAGCATACCATTAAATAACTGAATATCAGTATTTTTCTTCCTACACTAAATTATTATTATGGGGCTATTCTAAATTACTGTTACTTCTAATTGTGTTTGTCTTAAAAGTTACAGATGAGCACTCAAAAATTAGCTACAGGCAGAAGTTTTATATGTTTGAGATAAATAATTACTCATGCTGGGCCAACAGAGTGTGTCTGTGTGTGCACATGCATAGAAGGTGTAAAAACTCAAGTCTTGCCTACTGCTCAGTAGCCATCAATGGTGGTGGCTGAAATGCGTGTGGAATAAATATCTAGGGGAACAATGCTCTACAAAGCAAAAATGCAAATTGTACAGAAGTATGGGTGTCTCAGTTTGTACGTGCAAGTAGATGCCCGAAACAGAAATTTCCTTACTCTCAAGTGCTTAGGTGGGAAGTGGGTTTGTCTAAGACAAGACAGGCTTAATCACTTTACTGCATGTTCTACCTGCACACCATGGCACACTATGGTTTAACAGGAGTTTCTAGGCAAAGTGCAAAGCAGTGTGAATATTATTGCAAAACTGAGTTCTCGTGTTGTCCTTATTCTGCTCTTTACAGGATGAAGTCTGAGATTTAACATACATGGACAGACTCTGCCTTTACTACTGGCGTTCAAAGGTATGAGAGCCAACTACTACAAATCTCCTCCAGGACTGTGTGCTATAACTCCTCAGCCAAAGCACAGCTTGTGCCCATGAGTAAAGAAAGAAAGAACAGTAAATATGCCAGCTACGGCTATCTTTGGATGTCAGAATGACCCATTGGGACTACTGTCACCTGCATGGGAAATGTAAAGTCTTTACCTCGCACCAGTAATATAGTGAGCTTAGCTCAGCTAATCCATTAAGTGCGTTCCAAAAGCTATAAAGTCACTCACGCGTACTGCAAGGCGGAGCAGACATACACAAAACAGAATGGCAGAAAATCCCAGCCGTGTACCCATCGTGTTGCCAAACTAGGGAATTTTCAGGCTAAGTCAGCTGTAAAAGCTAGGAACTGTGAAACCAGCAAAGCAAGAGAAAAAGAAATCCTTCTTGAAAAGAGTCAACGTACTTGTAAACAGACAGCTAGATGTAAGTTAGGACAGCCCTGAGGCAGTCAGCAAGTAACACAGACAAGGGTATGGGTACAGACACAAAAACATGCATGCTGCCTACCTCCCCTTACTTCACATGGCCTTTCCCCAGGCAGGGACTGGAGAATCCAGTCTTTCCATTTGACTTTAGCCAGACAGAAAATGGTATCATACAAATGGCCTGAACCTTTGAGGCGCTAATTACAATATTACTACTGATGAAGATGCTTAAGGCTACCATACGTTACCACTTGTCCTGCAGCTGTGAATATATTAAACACAGAAAGAATGAGACCAGCATTCAGAAAGAAACATGCAATTTTAAAAGGGAGATCAATCACAGATATAACTTCTTTAGTTTTTGATAAGGTTAAACTAAATTTGACAAGAGTGCCATTGACATACTGTCATAGAATAGTGGGAAGAAACATCAACTGCATTTGTTAACACATACTTAATAATTTCACTGCAAGTAGCTTTTACTGTACATTGGCTCCAGAAAGATATCACATTTGTACAGTTAAATATGGTAAAAGTTCAAGACAGTAAGTATCTTGTGACAAAGAAAAGAAAAAAGGAAACCACTGGGGTTTTTTCATCTCTTTAAAAAGGGAAAACTAAATGCTTAGGGATAAAAAATACAGTCTATAGATCCAACTAAAATGATTCCCTTTAAAGCCTTATTAGAGACTTTGAGATTAATTATATCTCATTAACTGCTGTGCTCAAAACCACCACAAAGTTTTATAGTATAGTGAAGAGAAAATGTATTAGATTATAAACAAAGTAGTGATTTTTGTATATCAGATAAATTCAGAGTATGTGAAACTAAATTCCGTAACTTATTGCACCTACCCCATGAATCTGTTCTCTTAAATCTATTGTTTATGACAGGAAGCACAAGAAAGACCATGAATTTAAGAAGTTAAACTGTAGCATTCTCCATAAAGAGCTACCTATGGAACGCTGATCAATCTGTCATAAAAGTAACACTGTTGCCTAGGCAAACACCCTTTTCGCAAAGAGTGCGCCACACTTCCAAATCAGAGATCACATCGTTATATTTCCCTGTTAGAATACTCCCTCTATAGGCTTGATTCATTTTTTCCTTAAGCCTAGGCAGCAGTTTTTCTAGGCACATGCTTAAGAGTTATAAAACAAATGCCATAAACCTGGAAGAAACAAAATAATCATATATATCACACTCCTAAGCAGCTTGAAAGCGCTGCACATATAAGGACAGTACGATTTGGAATGCCAGTGGTTGTCCTTTGCTCTGAATTTCCAGTCTCTAAATTTGTATGTCACATCACAGTACAACTGGTAGTTAACCTTCAAGTTATTTCATTTTTGATGTAAATAATCCATGGCAGCAATGAAATATTAAGTTCAATTTAAACTGCATTCAGCTTGCAGAACAATGTATCTCAAAACATTTGTCTAACACCAAGCATTTTTCCATTGTGTTTTTATATCAGCTATTTTTGCAGTAGCACACTTCTGGTTATTATTTCCCTTATGAATTGCTTAGATAAACAATGCAAACATCAACCTCATTTCTGCTGAGCTTGAAGTGCCTGCAGTGACCATAATTAAAGTGTTCAGCATATCAGCTGGTGATATTACTTCTGCAAGCAAGCTCTTCCTTCTGCAAGAATTTTTACTATCAGCTTCCTAGCTCTACACAAATCCCCAATACACCATGATTAAAGCACCTGGGGTGAGATCTCATCAAATGCAAACTGAATTTTGCCATTGGATGTGAAGTTTGGGTTTCTCGTGAGTCTAAATTTCTTAACACAGAAATTTTAATTTTCATAACTCTAAGAGACGATTCTGCAGTCCTTCTTCACATCCATTATCAGGAGCACTCTTTCATCAAATAAGGGAAGAATCACCATTAAAAAAGGTGACAAAGGATTTATTAAGGGCTTGATACTACAGCCTTGCTTGTATCAAATAGAAAGTAATGTTTGTACAGGGTATGTACTTCAGAAATGTGATACCCCTTGGCAAAACTACTAATGGCAAAATTTCACCATTGCTAAAGCTTAGAAATAAAGCCTAACAGTGAGACATGAATACTTCCAAGGGAATTTCAGGACAGGCTAGAAGCAGAGGATTATCCCAAACCCCTCCACCTCTGATCCTTGTATGGGGTCTTCATCTGACAGACGTCTTGTAGATACTTCTGTCAGCCATATGAGTGATACAGCTATAGCAGCCTGTGCACAGCCTACTACATGGAAATTGTAAAATGCTGCACCGAGGCTGAAGAAAACTTCTGAGCCTCCTGAGGTAAACCTCCATTTGTGTACCCTAGAGAGAGGTCCATCTGGCTTCTAGGTGGGCTTGGACAGTGGATTTTGTCACAGGGTACCACCTGGGTACCCCAAGAACAATTTAGACATATTGTACTGAGTTAATGCTGAGAATAAGTGGAAAGCATAATTTTATTCCTGTTCTCTGGTATGCTATAACTATTTTGTGATCCTCAGTAATAGTGGAAATTAGTAAAAAAACAACAATCCCCCCCCCCTCCAAGTGGACAGATGGTAAAGCTGGGTAAATTCAATTAAAAATCAGGGACACATTTACAATAATAATTATGATTAACTACTGAAGCAACTACATAAGGAAATTATGTTTTCTCTATTTTTTAAATTTACAGGTCAAGACTGCAGGCCTTTCTTGTTTATGTGCTTTATTTACCATATTCAGTACGGTTGTTGAGTTCCATATTAGCACAACTGGATGAAATTTTTGGTCTGCTTAACTCATGATGTCAGATTAGATGATCTAATGTCTTTTTGCAACTACAAACTGTGAAAAATGTATTTTTGATGTACTGAATACACATGTAAAATGAATTGCCTCTCATAAAAAAAAGAAAGAAAACTTTTCTGTAGAAGAAACTTTAAAGTAAATAACTTCTGCAAAAGAAAGTAAAATTACTACAGTTAAAATTACAGGTTCATAAAGATTTTTTACACAGTGGGTTTTCCTGTTCTCCAAAAATTCAGACTTGATAAATATACTAGAACATCTTTCCAAAGACGTACTTGAACTCTGAAAACATACGTGTTAGAATTAGCAGAGTGTTTAACTTTAAAGAATTTATATTAGTTGCTTCTACATTTCATTTTCAGAAATGCATATGTAAGGACAAGATACAACAGAAAAGTTAAGAATCAAAGAAGGGGTGATTTTGTGAAAGCTTCCTGTAAAATAGTAGCAGCAACAAAATATGTAAGACAGCTTTTCATAGATCTCTCCTTTTCATAGCACAAAGGGTAGACAGATACAATGTAAAATATGTGATTACATGAAAAAATAAATTTTAAATACAGAATTATATTAGAATATATATTTCTTGATATTTCTACTTAAACCTACCCCCCCCACACCCCGAAGTAGAAAACCAACATTACTCATCAGTCTGAATTGTCTCTCCCCATCTCTCAATCCCCCCTCCAAGTATTCAAGTTCCATCAGGCTAAAATAGATTTCTGGTGGGTAACTTCTCAGAGTATTTTTTTTCCTTTTTCTTCCCCTCCCCCTCTGAGTATCAGAGACCTGCATTCTCAAGCACACGAATCACTGGGTTCATGCTGTACTATCAATATGCCCTGTGGAAAAACCTTTAAACATATGGGTTGAAAAGTTAGTACTGTTAGAAACCAGGCATGTGTAGCAGCAGCTGTCTTACTTGGCATAGCTTTTGTCAAGTTTTCTGGCACAAATTCCACAACCACAGACTTCTAATGGCCACTGGTATCAATCAACATGCTTGGACTAATTCTGAACATAGAAGTTTCACATTTCAAGAAGTTTCACATTTTAACAACTATTTTAAGTCAATAAGGCTGATCTAATACACAAGAACATGCTCACTGCTAGCCCAGTGGCATGGCAGCTTGCCTACTTTGCTGCCAGCTAAGATACCAGGAAAAGAACAGTGGAAACTAAATCCCCTTTAAGGACAGAACACATTCAGTTGGCCAGGGAGAATGCCAACTACAATATCATGTTTAATTCTTAAACACTAATGACTGATTCATGGCAACAACCCCAAAGGGAAATACTCACCTGCTATTTTAGCAGTACATGAAGCACATTTTCAGGGGATGCTTTTTAACACTATCTGCAGGAATTCTGTTTTGTAACACTATGCTATTAATAAATCTTAGCATTTCAAACTGAAAATTTACCCCCCTCCACAAATCTTTTGAAATAGAGGAGGAACGGAAACCTTATTTGGGATGCAATAAGTAATAAGACAAGGAATACAGAAAGAAAAAAGTAATAATATGCTTCAGCTGAGGCCATGGCAGGCACAGAACTACTGGAAGAATAAACCTGTAAACCCCTTGACTATAGAGATTCTCCTGATATTCAGTCATATTGATGTTGCAACTGTCCCTGGATGAATTGTATGTTCCATCTCCAGCAAGAAAAAAGAAACTGGTTTGAAAATATTCTAAAAATCCTTTTCCCTTACTTTCTTCCTCAGTACATTTCAATACTCTTACTGCCTGAGCTATTGGCTGTCATCTCCACTTAATCTGTTTCATAAAAGACAGAGGAAGAAAAACTATTCTCTGGTGGATTGCCAGAGATACTAGAAATTATACCTTGTACTGAGCTTAACACCTGAACACAGAACACTTGGTTGAGCTATTATTACAGTACAGAAATCTGCAGTTCTTGATGAACAATGCATAGGAAAAAACCCCAACCACTCTAATTTTAGGTATGAAATAATTTGAAATAATTTTCAATTTCATTCTAAACATCTAGAGTTTATAAGAATAGTGCAGATACTGGACCAGGGGTGCCTGAGTAGATGTGCCCATGAAAATATCCCTTTGCTAATTCTTCACAAATTTCAGCCTGTGTGGCAGAGATTCTTATCTGTTTATAAAGTGATCTCAGTCAGGTGACAAAACATATGAAGAAAGCAGGTCAGAAAAAAATACCAGTTACATGCACACACTGACTATAGATATTAATCCTCAAAAATTTTTATTAAGAAAGGATAACTTTAAGTACCTGGTACAAACACATACATGAAAACCCTGGACCTACTGCAGTTGAGACACTTCTGCCGTTGACCATCACAAAACAACGATTTCAACTATGGCATCTAAAACCCTTATATTCCACCATCCAAAATTTGCCTTTTAAAACCAGAATTATCAGGATAAACGCTTTCAAGTAAATTCAGTTCTAATCCTAACAGTGTTTGAATTGGACAGCTGGAAAAAATCTTTCAGCTATGTAGATATTGCGACATTGGAACAGGTTACTCAGGTTGCAGAATCTCCGTCTCTGGAGGTTTCCAAGACTTGGCTGACTGATCTAGTGTTGGCAGGAATCCTACCCTGAGCAGGAAGCTCAAGGAGGACTCCGAAGGTCCATTACAACCGACATTTCTGTGATTCCAGGAAGGCAGGTATGTGACAGAAGTTGAGCTTCCAAAACATTAGGAGAAATGACAACACATACAGACTGAGCTGTTGAAGGAAATCACTAGACAGGAAATCTATGAACCAGCATCTCTCATCTCTACTGGGTAGAAATATCCTCTTCTGAAGTGGTAAACAGAACCAGCAAACAAGCTATACAACTTCTAGCCTTGTGTCTGGGGCAAGTGCTGAACTGCAGCAAAATCAGATGTTGAGACACTTCTCTCACTCTTGCAGAAGAAAAAAAAGGGAAACTTCTACTGCAAGAAAAATAAGTGTTTATAGCATTTTATGCAGGCAATTTAATATGAAAATGTAATTTGGAACATTTTTCAGCATTGCAAAGTAAAAACACTACGTTGAGGAATATTTTAATAAAAAGATATTGTTTACTTAAGTTTGCTTTATTACTTTGCTTTCTATCTTTCACTCAGCACTCTCATTTTTATTAGAGAACATGAAGCACCTCACAAAATAAAACCTGAAAACTGGGGCAGAGACATAATACTGTCTTGAGAAGCCACTTTTAGGAAAAAAAATACAACATTATTTATTGCTTTGTTAAACAGATTTTTTAAAATAGCAAATTAATTGTCACTTTATAATTGCACAATTCCTCTCAGTGCAGAACATCAAGCAAACAAACTATATTTTAGAACTTAGCTAAATCTAAGGATAAAAAGCTCTAACCACATCGCATACTCTGGGAGACCAAGAATTAAGTCCAACATTTCTTCCAAATGAATCCTGTGCTACTAACTAGGATCCTGATCCTTGAGCTATGATGCTCAGCTTCACTTTATAAGCTAGCTCTATTTTGGGAATATAATAAATTTCAACTAAGTAACAATTAGCACTCCCAAGTCTTAGGCTAGAATTACAGTAGGTAAATTGAGGAATTTTTTTTTGTAATCAAAGGCTTTATATTTTTTCCCCTAGCTTTAAGTTTTTTTCCTTTGTGAACAGGAAACATCTTCTAGGGCTGTGTTGCTTGTATGCATGTTCTAATACGATAAAACACAGCAACAGCTTTTTCCAGATCAGTTTGAAAATAGGTGAAAGAGCAATTTAGTGAGGATTTAGTGTACCAATTTTGTCAAACAGATGGGTAAAAACAAAAGCAGCAACAAAGGTGAAATGTTCCCGTCACACCCTGTATAGATTAATGTTCTATCTGTGACCAGGACAGAGTTACATAGTCAGACACCGGGCTGAGTAAGATGAACTGAAAGAGGAACAATTGCACAAAGCCTTGCTATCCGAAATGGAAACTTCCTTACCGCAGGGCACACCTGCTAGTGTCATGACAATTATCTATGAAGGTTAAGGCACTGTCACTGTCTCCCCAAATGAACTAATTATTCAAGGAAACTCATTCTGGTGTGAAACACACAAGCCACCAGCTCAGAAGCATTTATCTGTAAAGACAGCAGACTCTAAAACAAATGGGCATTTGTTGGTGTTGAGAAAGACCCAAGACCTGAAAAGGTATGGAAGAATAATTTTAATTATGGAACCTAAGAAAGATTCCGGCAGAAAGAAAAGCTACATGAGGGTTTTATTGCACAAACACATAGGTGTAAATTTTCTTCCTACACCAACCCTGTATTTTCATGCTTGTTTCAAAGCAAATCTTGGTAGAGCTGGAGCATGAGAAGGAAGACTTTTTTCAGATGACTCTGCAGAACAGGTGATCTGAAATTCCTGTTGCAACCTCCACACTCTAGATATCCCTGCAATACTGTTGCTGCTTGTGCTGCACCTTTTGAAAGCAGGAAAAGGCAAGCCCACATATAGCATCTTTGATCATGGTGCAGCTTGTTGCTTAATTCAGTCTCAACCATTATGCAGAAGTCTGAAAAAAATTCTAATGAAATTGAGTCTTTCTGCCAAAAGGATGACTGATTTCCTGCATCAGCTCTAGGTAATCCAATCATTTTACAAGACGGTATCACTCTGGTTTGACTGCATTTGAGACTAACCACAAAGTATTCTGCCTTCAGAAGATTTATCTTTCCATCCTGAAAGAATACTTTAATTTTTCCCAGTACCTCAGCAGTTGTAACTAAATATTGAATTAGAGAAAAAACAACTTTCTCTAATTGCATTAATGAAAAGCACAGATAACAAATATACCTTTGCTATTTTAACAAACAGTTGCTATTTTTCCCCTTTGACTAATATACTTCATTTAGTATTCTATAAATCAATGATTTTAAATGTATTGCTCTTCAGCTAACATGATGAAGTAAGGCTACAATACTGATATCTTTAAACAGTGTTAAGAAATGAGACAACTCCCAGAAAAAGTAACTGCAGTTTAATCCAGGCTGTGGGGCTATGCACTTGTAACTGGCTCTATTTTCTGTGAAATGGAACGAGAAGTTTCAGTCCTGGTCCCCTGCTGCCCACATTCCCAAAATTCCTTTTGACCTTGCACTAGTAAGCTCTCTTCTTGAAAGTTCAAGCTCACATCATATCAGAAGAAAGGAGAGACAAAACGCTGAAATTCTTACATGCTCCATTAACTGTGTGGATGAAAAGAATCCTAAGCAAATTTAATTGTGATCCTAAGAACAACTAATCACTAACAGATTAGGTCCATCTCACTACTGTTACATTCACTGCAGATTCTTATAAATAGCTGCAGCAGGATGGGAAAAGCTGAAGAAACAAGCAAATACATGAATGCTTTATTAATGGTTATATTCTACTGCTACTCTTCTATTCCTCTGGCTCTTTTGTTTTGTTAGTTTCATGGAAGATTTTGCAGAATTAACGTTATCACAAATACTTACGTTTGATGCTGGTCAACCTACTTTTGGGCACTGAACAGTCTACAGCTGCTGAAAATAAGAAAAAAATGTAATTCAATATTTACTTAGTATTTGTGGTGGCTAGAAAAAAGTGGCAATAAAACAACACAGAACAAAGACTAATTTAATTAGAACACAGCAATTGTTCTCTATTTATAATATGCTAGTTACTGTGTATTTAAAGTATTAGATTAATAGTAATATAGTCAGAGAATTTTCAAGATAAAGATGTTAAAGTAAGGTACATATTTGAAGGAAGAATCATCATTTAAATGAAGATTATTTACAAAAGATTTATATACACTTTGTGCTGATGGCATTTAACTGCACACTTGAGGATACTGAGTATGTTACATGGTGGAGAGATGACAGTGTATGTGTGATCATGGACTCTGGACCCCAAAGCCCCAGTGTACCTCTCTTTAAAGCAGACATTAAGAAAAGGAGGGATGATAAAGAGAATCAGCAGAACCACCTCCAAAACCCTATTTCTGAAAATACCTAGAAAAAGAGTGTACAATGTTTGGGGAGGGATTCAAAAAATATTTATCTCATAACTCATATCCTGCAAACTTTTGTGCATTTAATTTAAATACTCAGAACATCCTGCCAAGCCCTGGCATTAATATCTCTAGGACTGAGATCCCAAGACAAGTTTATACCATGAAGAACGAAAATAGCTTGTGAACTGTAAACAACAGTAATCGCTATCTACAGACTTCTCTTAGCTCTGGGCATGATAATTTTTGAAACACAGTACTTCATACTCCTTGTGTGACCTTAAAAAAGTAACTTTGGCTGTAATACAGTTTGTTTTCAATTTTCACACTGGCAACAGGGTATTGTCAGTTCATAGTGGAGTAAACGCACATTTCTAGATATGAAAATTTTTTGATCAGGATCTCACCATAATTAAGAAACATACAAACATTGACAAGTTCAAAAGGCTTTTAAGTTCCAGATTTCATAATATTTGTCTTTTGACAAATGTAAGTACCTTCTAACATTAAAATATGTAAAAAAAATCATATGCATATTTAGTGCTCAATAATACAGATTAGTAACATGACTTTCTCACTTGAAAAAACATGGGGCAATTTTCAAAGTCCTTAAAACTAGCTAATGCCATTGATTGATATATGAAAAAAGATAATGATCATTTTAAAATTAAAAAAAAAAGAAAAAAGACACAGTGGTCTGAGTTTAATTGAAAATGTTCTGTGTTCATTGCTAAAATAAATTCTGTATGCTTGCTATTGTGACTATCTCCGTGATTTTCAGTTCAGCATATTATTTCATAACTCATTATTTAATCAAAGCAGAATGAAGAGAATCAGCACAAAGTACCCTAAAATTAAAGTAGTACCTTTGGTAGCACTTAAGGAAAATATTTTCATACAAAACTTCCCATTCCAATAATACAAAACTAGTATTAAGTAGCAGCCATACCTCCTTGCTGACATCAGACTGAGTATGAAACAGGAATGAAACACCACTTCCTACAATCCCGTTCATTCCCTCTTGATATGAGCCTATTCTGAAAGAATGAGCTAAATCTGGGGGTAGAAAGTTCATTCATATATGCACATTTTTACCTTTGGCTGAAAGGATTTTGTTGTAATGAAACACCATGTGATCTCTGATCAGGTACTGGCTAGTTAGACTTCGGGAGGAGTCAATGCAGAAAGCTGTAAGATTAAAATATATTTAAACATTATAAAGGCAGGCACAAGAATACTAAAATTTTAAAGAGTTATTAACTGCAATTCAAACCCACAAATTTTAAATTCTGTGTGCTTAACTTCTTTGCCCAATGGCAGCCATTTTTCTTTAGCAGCTACTATCACATGAAATCATCCTGTCTCCTTTGGTTTTTTTTTTTCGCCCCCACTGAGCCATTAACTCAATACATACCTACAGAAGTGGCTGAAGTTGAACCATGAAAACATCAGCAGGAAACTTCTCATTTCTCCATTCTATGCTCTTTTGAAAAAAGTGTCTGAAGTGGCAGTATGGCACAGAAACATACACTAGCCCATGTGAACCACTGACTGTAAAGGAATGTGTTTAACCTCAAGGGCTGTTTAAAGCAGTAACCATATCGATATTCCAGCTAATACTGATGTGACATCTATATATATCTGGATATCTTGCTAACTGTTTCTAGCTAGCAGTACAGTCAAGGCAAAACTCACTCAAAAGTATTTTCAGTAATGCATACTAAATGTAAGTAGTATTAAACTTCACCAATTCAGCACAGCACAAAGGTTTTAATTATAAAAACATTTTAATCACAAAATCAATGAATTCACATAAAAGGACCCATGTCAACCTTCTGATGAAAGCACATGTGTTACTTACCATTACTCTTCGTACTCAAGTGTCCTTTAAATGGACTTGCTGGACCACATCTGGGAATGTCAGCAGCTGAGTATTCACTCACTTTAATAAAGTGTCAAACAAAACAAAACGTTAGAAAAAAGAAAACACATATTTTGACAGACAAGATAAAGCAGAAAATCTTTCCCCAAAGAACTCATGAATGACTGTAGTGGTCCTTTTTCACAGAGGAAAAAAATCGTATTTAAACGTTATACTATTACTGAAGTACAACAGTGTAGTTAAGTAACTTAATCTAAACACCAAGATACAACGGCAGTACTTTTACTGGTTCAGGGAGCTAAACAGCAGAAGAAACCATTAGATCACTTCAGTCTGAACTTTACATTGGTCATTAAACTGCACAGAGGTGTGGCCACAGTTTTGTACCTATGCTAACCTCCCATTTGTTTTAAAGTTTTAGTGATCGAATTTTATGATTACATCAAATGACTAATGTGAAAAACATTCTGTCTGTAGACAATGATTGTGGTTAGTATTATACTAAAATGCAAGTTTAATAGATTGAAGGAATTATGCTTGTGTGAAAATCATCCTATCAATGAGAACACATTATTTCAAAAATCTATTGTTAATGTAAGAGGAATTTGGTTTGCCATTCAATCTGCTGGCAGTTTGATAGACCGGGAACTCTATAGACAAGTGTAGATGCTGACATAACTTACAACAACCAGTTGTTCCGAAAAATGAAGGAATGTGAATTAAAAGCTCTACATCTCCTTGAAAATAAATGCTGTACTGTCAGGCTCACAACTACTGTCTGTTACACAACCTATGATTTCAAAATCTGCACCTCAATTAATTATCTGCACCATTTTAAAAGCAAATTTTAACAGAAAATATCCTATTTCTACAAATACTAGTGTATACAAAGCGTTCCTTTAAGGTTTCCAAGACCCTGCTTAAAACGTAAAGCAAAACAAGTTTTCTTTAACAGAGTAAACATACCACACTTACTGAACATCAATTACAAAACCATGCAGCCAATTTCTACAAATTTATTATGACTATCGAGGTCCATTTGGCCTTCCCATTCCCGTCCTACTTCTCATCTGTCAATTCAAGAGTCTGCAATTGCCACGTAAGCGTTTCCTAGCAATTGGAGGCACTACAGCTCTGGGGCAGTAACTCTACCGCTCTACACTTACTGGCGACCTCCAGCTTTCCACCCTTCATCGGATGACAAAGCAAGCTGGACCTACCCAAAATGAGTGGGAATCTCTTCTCAGTGGCCTTCAGCTGGGTCAACAAAGGCAGACATAATTACAAGCTGACTGGGGGGTGCAAGAAGCCATGTCACACATGTCAAAAGCCCCTTAATTCTACCTCTCATGGCTTCTTACCTCCTGCATGCCCAGCACCTGGCTTTCCAGTTTGTCGTGTGTCCCCCCTCCCCCCCGATTTCCCACTGTTATGTAATGACTGTTAAGAGTACTATTGCAATTACATACATAACTACTACATTCTGTAGCTCTACTTTAAGTGCAACAGCATGTTGCATAAGATGGTCAACATTGTCTGACTATTAATTAGTAGAGATTGCAGAAAACCAAATCGTTCCTTTAACAATGTTTTAATATCATTTCCCCAAAGGCCTTATAAAAACACCTTATAAATTTCAAGTGACTAGGATCAGTTGGGGAAGCAACAAAATGTATCTTGAGAAAAGAAATAAAATGCAAATCATGAGCATGTGTGGAAATTTGCAGAGTACTTTCTTGGGATCCTGTTGTGAAATTACACTAAATCTGGATTAATAAACTCAATCCCCACTCTTATGAAGCTCCAAAAATATTAAGGCAGTTT
Organism: Haliaeetus leucocephalus; assembly: GCF_000737465.1. Lineage (NCBI taxonomy): Eukaryota > Metazoa > Chordata > Aves > Accipitriformes > Accipitridae > Haliaeetus > Haliaeetus leucocephalus. The sequence continues at coordinate 9,719,127 of NW_010973368.1, read as the reverse complement.
TGAATTAGTATGAGGATTTCACACTTAGAAAAGCGAGCCTTTATACAGAATGGGATTCTGCGGTTTTACGGTATTAGAGGCAGTGTCTGCAATAATAGTGCTCCCACTACTCTTTGCTGTGAAGTTGCCAGACCAGCAGTAGGAAAGGGTCAAGGAAAAAAAAAAAATGGAGAAAATGCTGCTGTAGATTTTTTCAACTCTGTCCTGCAACTGTTTTATCTTTATACTGTTTTCTTTAAAGCCAAAGGACAACGTTCCTGCTCATCTGTATCAATTACAAATGGCTCGTTTTAAATTCCCCTCACGGTACAATTCTTCCTAATCTCTATTTGTGATTTAAACACATATATGAACAATGAGAAGTTATTTTTAAAATATTAAAATTCTAAACATACAGCAAGAATTTATCAGATTTAGAATTACTGTCTCCGCAACGGTTTTAAACTTTTGCCAATAATGGCCTTCTTTCTTATTTAAGTATTATATTTCTCCACCATACAATATTACATATAAGTAGTATTCAGTGTCTAGCTGGATACCTGCCCTGAAACTCATGACTTCCTGAAGTTACAATACTCATGTGTTTAAAGAATGCAAGTCTTTGGGAGGACTTGAATGTTAGATTATAATATTTTAGTAGATAAAAGTTTGTCCTAATGATAATTTCAAAAAATGTATACACCAGAAATGTAGATTATAGCAGGCACCTGAGAATCAGAAGGGTTTCATTCACAGTTGCTCAAAATAATCTAAATATTCTAGTATTTTCTGTATTTCAGAGCCAAGTTATAATTCCAGAAGCGGACACATACCATTAGATAAAAGCTTACAAGAGCACCTCTAAGTCATTTTTGTGTAACAGAATCATAGAGAGGTAGGCATGGGCATCTCAAAAATGCAGAGACATTGTTACAATTACAGTTGATTCTCTTCAGGTAACCTAAATGGCTTTGCCCTGAGTTAAAAGATAATCAGAGACGCTCAGAAGCCTGTTGCTTTTACTGTCTTCAGCTGGAGATGCGTCTATTCAGCACCACAGGAAAACCAAACTATTTTGAAATGTTCATTTGCTCTGCATCACCAGCAGATGGCACACAGGTAAACTGTAACGAAAAAACTACTGAGTCCTCTACGATTAATCTGTACCAGGCTGGGGGGGGCGGGGGGGGAGTCACCCCCCCCATCCTGCATCATTATTTCATAGGCGAGCAAAACGATCAGAAAGGGTCAGGAGGGAGAAGTATTTTACAGTTTCCTCAGCCTATTCCAATTACGGGCATGTGGACAGCGCAGAGATCGCCTCCAATCCATGCAGAAACCCCCAATTTGCAGAAGTCCCAAAGGCAATGGAAACACAACACCATTTATGAAGAGGTCACGGTGTTTGCGCAGGTGCCTATGTCCCCTGTGCTATCTTCCCAGCATGCCGTAACTCCTCTGCTGCCGAGGAAAGGTTTCAGGTCCTCGATCCAACCAAACGTATTTCCAACCCAACTCCGGCTAATTGCAGGGTAAGAACAATACTTAGTCCTTTCACAGGTATCTCTGAACTCCCCCCCCCGCCCTGGAAATACTTAGGCCATTACAATGTTGAACCATTTTCCAGAAGTGGAGGACCTCGAATAAAAGTGTTTCTGACTGCTCAGATTTTAGGATAGCCTTGAAACGTCAGAGTTGCAGCCCCACTAGCACCTGGACCTGTTGAAAGCTTTCATGCCATTAACGAATGACATTTTCTTGCCGTTTAGAACACTTCCTTGCTGGGCAAAAGTCTATGCTGAACAACTTTTTTTTAGTATCTAGTTGGATTCCAGGGGCTCTATGCTGGCAAATCGTATATATTATTATAGCGTCAATTAAAGAATAGAACAGTCTTTAACCTAAAAATATTTCCATAAACAGCAGAACTTGCGATGAAGGCTTCCTATGGTCCTCCCATGGTATCCCATGGTGCTTGCTCCTACACTCTCTGACTCTCGTGCCAAATAAAGGGACTGAGATATTTTTGTAACTTGTTCATCAATGAGAGCCTCAAATGCTCTCTGTAAACCACCCACTTTCACAAAACATGTAGAATACTTATCACAGAAAAAGGGTCAAAGACACTAATTTGGCTGAAATAATGCTTAGCACTATTGAAAACAGGAGAGGCAAAGAATAGTAAGTAAACCTTTGTTTTCTTAGGATCCCAGGCTGTTTCACATAGACATTCCATCAAATGTATTGTTTCTACACCGAATTCAACTTATAATACTCTACCTATATCTTCACTCTGAAACTCAAACCCACTTTTTACAGTGTCAAATATTTACAATAAAGACGTACGTTGCTAATGTCAGAGGAGAAACTGGAGGATCTGGTATGCGGAGGATATCTGATGTATTTTACTGTTTCCACAAAATAACTGAAGTGAAGTAGAAAGCGTCAATGTTCAAATGTTTCACAAGTATAATTTCAGGTTGTCTACTGACTTGAACAGGTATTTGTTTAGATTCAGTCTGTTTTCAAAGTTATTTAAACAATAGCAGAAACTAAACTTAAACTGAAGGCTTAGATATATGAAGAGAATTTTAAAGGACAAGGGGATTTTCAGCAAGTTACATAGTAACCAAATATGAACCTGACAAAGGACAATAACTACAAAGCATAATAATTAAAGCACCTGGATAGCTATGGGAGTGATGGAAGCGGTACTGGTTTAGGACTGTAAGCAGAGTGAAAGTAGTATGCATTTTGGCTACTTTGCCTCTTTTTTTCCAAAACCCATGCATGCAAGAGAGAATTTTTTCAGTGAAAAATCTTCTACTGATTTTGATGGTTCTTAAATAATAAGTTATTAGGGAATAGGAGCACTTGTCTGAACTGGACTTAGCAGAACTAATCCCAGTACTTGCAGTACTATAGCAGCTTTTGCAATAATTAAGTTTCCTGACTAAAATGCACACTTTCTACTTCTTACAATAAAAAACATCCAGTCACAAATTTAAGGTCTACGTAAATATATTTCCAGAACTGGACTGGAAACTGTTTGAGAGAATTCCATTTTGTTTAAGAAATTATTTTCTGAGATTTAAACCTCAGAAACTGAGACATATAATGGACTTCTATCTTTGATATACTATACATGTAACTATGTGATCTAAACATACATTTCCTCATAGATGTAAGTGGACTGTCCACACTGAATATAAAATCAGGATTCTCACGCTGTGTGTTCTCTAAAGTACAGAGAGCAAACAAATATTTCTAAAAATTAATTAGATCTTTCAGCTCCTTATTAATGCTTCTATTTGTTTGTTGTAGGCTTTCCTCGCAAGTGTGTGACACTATACAACAGAGAAAAAAAATAGAAAACCCCTTTCTCTGTAATTCCTTCCAGCTGGTATCCAAAGTAAGTAACAATTATATTATTGCAAAGAGATTTTTAAGATATTTCGTTTAAATTATCTTTTCATTTCATTTAAAATGCATCCTATCTTTATTTCTAATTTTACAGTCTTAAAAATTATGGAAATTGGTGTTTCGTAGTTGTCAGTGGATATGCAGAATTTATGGAAATTATTTTTCTACAAAGCCATTCCAGATTTGGAACATGAGTATGTACTGGAAAGAAGCCCAGTCTTTCATTGCAATGTCCTTATAGGAAGGATTTTAAACACAAGTATTAGACTTGCTATTTTTACAACAAACCTGCACTTTAGACATTGCAAATCAAAAATACTGGGGGGGGGGGGGGGAAATTC
>NW_010973368.1:9709165-9715374 GCF_000737465.1 Haliaeetus leucocephalus | reverse complement strand
AAAAAAATAGGGGGGGGGGGGGGGGGGAATCATTCAGGTTACCCTTACCTACCAAGACTTGCTATTTAGAAGATAATCCATAAAAAATACAGAGACCTTAGGTGGAATATTGGATATAGGCTTCTAAATCTAGCACTACAAGGCTGAAAACCTCCACTTCGCTGTGTAGAGATCCATGAACACTGTATTTTCCTAAGAGCAGCTCCCAGACCTTAGCCTGGGTTAAAACAATCCTCAGCTCCAGGTGGATGTAGACTTCAGGTCTCCCCAGCTGTCCCAGCGGAGCATGCCCATCACTCAGCCAAGGCACCACCCCTTTTGTGCACTCTTTTTTGGTGGCTCTAGGACTCTTGCATTCTCAGCTGCACAGTGGCCACCTCTCAGCTGGAAACGTAGGAAGCACCTCTGCCTATAATGGACTAGAATTGCAACATTTGCAAGAGATGCAAGGATTTGATCCCCCTGAGGCTGATAAGGACACGCAATCCAAGTTGACAAATGCTTTGCAAATGCTCTATCCACTGCATTCATTTATGAAGGTCTGGTGCTGTTACCTCTTCCACCTTCCACTGCCAGCTCCTTTTCTTCTTCTCTTCTTCCCTAATCCTTCAGGGCTCTAAACCAAATATAGTTAGTGAGATACCTTTGTCTAAGTGGGTAATTCAGGCAACTACATGCAGAAAGGGTTTTCTGCTGTGAATTTAATAGCAGTCAAGGATGCTCTATCACTACCACCCTTGCTCTACTGACTAGTTTAGTGATTTTTTCAGTGGGCTTCCTGCTATGAATTCATTCTTCTAACTCTGTACACACTAACAGTACACTACAGCACTAATGCTGTACACATGCTGAGGAGGGAACAGAAGTGGCTTAAATAATCTCTGTGAAATCCTAAATGACTTAGGAGTAATGATGGACATTCCTTCAAGCATCTGATCTAACACTTCTGAAAAGGTCATATTTAGAGGCATGAGATTAGGACCTGAAATATAGGTTTCTCCCTTTTTAATACTATGAGAATTTTTAAAGAAAAATATCCATTAATTCTTTATGCTACAGAAATAATTGTGGATATGAATACAACACAGAAATATACAAAGTAAACACTGCTATCTCAAAGTAAGTTATGAACCTGGTTACGAAAATCCACACTGGATTTAAACTTAATTTATTTCAATAAGAAGTAATTACTATCTTTCTTTTATATCTGCTTGATAATATACTTTCATTATTAAAAAAATAATAATAGGATGCTCTATTAGTAGTACTACTAATAAGGCTTGTTCTCCTACTGATGTGGCTTACATCTTCCTACCACACTCCCTAAACTCCTTTCAATTTCCCCAATTTGCTACCTCTTCCTTACCTGCAGTCTTCCCCCTCTCCTACTTGCTCAGCTGTGGCTGATGAGGTGCTACAGGTGTTATAATTGGTCATCTAGTTTAAGCTTCTCTGGTTGCTTATCCTTGGCTGACTAGCTGCTTATCCTCTAGATGCATATGTGAGAATGGACAAAGAACAGAATGACTTTCTCTAAAAAAAGTATGTTAAATTTGGGGGTTTTCTCCCACCCAGCCACAGACATTTCTACCACTAAGACTCATACTTCTTACTCATAGCTGGGTGAAGTTGGCTGGCAGATGCAGAACTGGAAAGAGGACAAAGCTGGCAGAGAGCAGTGACCCACCCACAGACTACTTTAGAAGAGGTTAAAACATGGCAAGCCTCCACTGCTTTTCTGCAGCATCTATGCAATCACAAGAGAACTTCAAACATTACTTTAGATTTAGCTGGTTACTGAATGCACTGATAGTGTTCCACTTTATTTGAAAGTTACAGTGGGGCAAAACTGAGCACTTCATAATCACACCTCTATTTTTTTCCTGCTCATGCAAGGGAAACAGAAGCCTCTTGAACCCATTTCTGGTTTCAGTGATGACAAAACTCCCATCAATTCTGAGATTACAAAGCCTTAGATCCGAAACTGTCTTTAACAGAATCACATTTAAGATTTATTAAGAAATGGCAGAATCCACCAGAGGACAAAATATAGTCGCTATTTTCTACATTTTCTGAAGCAAAACTTTACGACTAAAGCCCCAAGAAGCTACAATATCCCAATTTTGAAATAAAGTCCTAAATGTTCCACTTGAATTTTGCATGGGATCTTTTGTGTCAGAGGCAAAATATGATGAAAGTTACACAATTTATCACTCCATGACTCATGCACCATATATAATCTTCTAAGCCATTAATTAGATGGGCGCTATTTATACACTCACTATGCTGGATTACACAAAAGCTCTTCTTTACATCTACTCCCAACACCTAAGTGTTAGGTTTCTCAGACCTTTACAACTAATAATCTAATAGTATTCTGCATAAATGCAAACCATTCAACCAAACTTGTGTTTCAGTTTCAAGATCCCAAAACTCTGATAAATTTAAGAAATCTAATTAAATAGTTGTATACAGTACCCTTAAAATATGCTAATTGAGTCATATTTGATGAAGTAATTATCGAAAAATGTTTGTTACAATTTTTCTAGCTACCGGCTTCACATGACCAGTAAGGGAAGTTTTGGATGCAGGTTATTGCTCTCTTCATACTACAAAAGCAGAAACAAATTGCTGTATCTGTCAGCAGCACATTTTGTAATACGAATTGCAGGCAGAAGCAAATGAACTTAAGTCAGTCACATCATCATTTGCTTGGGCAGCACCTCTATAGAGTTAGCAGTGGCACCAGAAGGGATGGTGTTCCAGAAGTGTCCGTATGCTACTTTTAAGTGATATGTGTACAACTATCAATACCACGGTTTAGAAGATTCTGGCTAAAAAGGATACTAACCCGAATTCACTGGATAGTTGTGCCTGTGCAAGACGGCACAGAGTAATCCAGGAGCATTTGCTACCATGTGCTGTAACAATTGTCCTGTGGGAATGGTGCTGTTATTCAAGGGTGCTAGAACACTAGTTCACGAGCATGTCCTACATGACAAATGCACGTGCTGGCTTCTACTGCTACAAGAAACTCAACATTATGTCATCCCATGAACCTGCATTTTGAAGGTGTTTCAATATCTACTGTCAAACTGACCAGCAGATAAAACATATGTATACGTCTAAATGTATAGACACACTATATTTAGATTCTTCTCTACGTATTGAAAAAAAATCTCTTTTGTTAGTATAATCTGTGCCTACAAGGAAGCCTCCCCCTCCCCATTAGTGTTAGTAACTTCCACCCTCTCACATTTGTAGCTGAAAATACATTAACAAAACTCTAATGCACAGCTGGCCTCACCCAGAATGGAGAGCAGAGAAACCTTGATCCACTGTGCTTCAGAGAAAGTTGCAGGGTATAATCTGGAGCAAAATAGCTAGTAGGGTTAATGATCTGAATCCTGTTTACTTTAGCACATATTTCACTTGAAGCATACAAGAAATCTTCAATGAAATGGGACCAATCAGGTACTTAAGTCCTATTAAAAATTTAAATTATTTGCTGAATGGAGATGGGATTAGTCACATTAAGTGACTAAAACTCACTTAATAGACTATTTGACTAATGGTCAAATTAAGGATAGGTTCAAGTGATTTGCTGAGACAAGGTTTTTATTTGGTAAAAAGTTAAGGATGGTGATTAACATTTCCCAATTTCAGTTAAAATGTACCATTGTGTTTCAAATATAAATTCTAAACACCCTTCTTTCCTTGAAGACACAAACAGATTCTTTTTCATCATCCCTGCTGGTCAAAGGCAACTTCAGCTTCTGAAAAATCGAACTGGTATTACCAAAGCTCACAAGTCACCAACGTGTGTTAACACCCTTCCAGCTCCAGTCAGATTAGTGCAAGGATTTCCTGCAATGTAGGAAAAATCTAAATAGGGTGGTGTTCTCCATAAACACGGAAAGTATTTTCATTTTATTTTAGAATCTTTGAAGCCTGTGCAAACTGCCTAAACCTAACAGCAGCCTCCATGCAGCAATGATGATGACTTCCCCATCACTGTAATGCAACAATGACACAAATACATGCCATTGATTAACAATAAGCATATGATTTCATTGCTGTTCAGATACGTGCCAATCACTGCCTGTGGGAATTAAACAGCCCAATGCACGAGACCAGATTTAAACAACAAAGCTAGTTTAGAATTACAGTATTCAGATTATTTGAGGTCATACTATAAATCTGTGACTGCGGTAATCAACTCCTGAAATTACTAATTCACAAGTAAATAACTTGGAGTCTTATACCTGGAATTAAGCAAAAACATAAAGGATTAATTCTTCAATATTTTTACCAGGGAAAAATCTCAGCCTTATTTGAATTTTGAAAAGACCTAGAGGCAAATCCTATATAGTCCAGTATATATATATAAAAAACAAACCAGAAAAAACAGATTTTTCTTTTTGCTCAGCATTCTCACTAGACAAAACAGAAACCCTGATAAAAAAAAAAATATAAAATTTTGATTCTTTCTTTACAATGACGAGGCCAGGTCTGAACAAGAAACTTTGCACAGACTATACTAGGACATGAAATAGGGTATCCCACCTCTTCTGTATTAACATTCTTGATAGACAGTGCATGGATACAACTGTCTTATAGACAAACCATAAATATGATGTGTTCTGCCTCTTTCATAAACTGTCTGCAAGCAATCCAATGGCTGTTCTGTCAAGTTTGCTCAGGCACACAGATATGAGGTTAGCTCACTGTAAGCAATTAGTATCTGTCTGGGCTAATCCCCGTCGTCTGTAAAGATTCTTTCTGTGTGTCTGTGAAACTAGACACTGGGCTGTCTATTCACATACTACTGACTCTGTGATAACCTCCTATGCGGACAAGCAATAGCTTCCCATGTAAACAGACACACATTCATTCTTTCCTGCTTTTGAACTATTGTTTTTTTAAACAGGAGTCATTCATGCAAAGCTTGCTGCAACCGGAATGAAATTTAGATCTTGCATCCTATTTATTCTCATTTTATGGTCAACAAACAATCAGCATGCTTTCTGTTTGTCTATAAAAATATTTTGAGAATAAAAAAATAAGAATAGTCAGAAAAAGGATAAATTTGTAATAAAATTGACTTCACACTACATAAAAGAGAATAAAAATTGGATGCCCAAGACACTAGTTTTTGCTCTGAATTTCATATTCCCATGTAGTATTAGAAGTCATGTTCAAATTCTACTTTGATATCACACGTCTTCTGGAGTGACATCTGCCACTATCTCCAAAGACTGGAACTGACAGTGAGATGCAACATGAAAGCATAACGTTACCTCAGAGGATCTGACCTTATGAAGCTATGTATGATTTTGACATTACAGCACAGCATTGAATAATTCCTACCATTGTTTTATATTATGCATGACATCCAGTTCAGATCTAAAAATATTTTAGGTATTTTCCAGGAGCCAGAGCTGGCTCATGCAAATACTTTTGCACGTTTATGCCTGTTTTTATCATGAATGACAAATGCCTCTAAGATTATTCATAGGAACAGAGCACAAGAGCAGCCCACGGCGGGTTAAATCTGGGTAAGGAATCACTTTATAAGAGCTTCAAAGCTTTTGAGTCTTCTATTTTTCTACTACACTTGCATTAAAGTCCCAACAAACCGAAAACCTTGGATCTACATCCAAATCCCACTTAAGTGATGTTCTACGCACAGGGTAAAATCCAGTATAATCCATGAATACCAGTTTTGGAGAAGAACAAAGTTGACTCCGAACAGCACAGGCATTTAGGCCTCAAAAACGAAGCGGCTGACACCGGCAGCCTGAAACATTGACCACAGCAGCACCAACTGCCGTTAAAATACATACGCACGCTTGCGATGATGGCTGTAAACTAGACAATTTAAGGCCACGTTTCTAGGAGGATTATAACCTTTCAGGGGTTTTATGTGTAACCTTTCACAGCCCCAGCAGTCAAGCCTCGCTCGCTGAGGGCAGGCGCCTGCACTTGGCTATTTCCACGGCCGCACGGGTGGCCCAGCAGCGCAGCCTCACAGCCCGGCCCCGGGCCCAGCTCCCCACGCGTGACCAACAGGACGGCATAGCTAAGGGCAGCCATGCGTGACAGGGGCAAGCCCCGAGCCCCCCTCAGCGCCGGCTGCGAGAGCCACGGCGCCTCGAGCGGCCCCTGGCAGGCTCCGTGCCCGCCTCCGTGCCCGGCCCCCCCGCCCA
>NW_010973368.1:9612336-9708709 GCF_000737465.1 Haliaeetus leucocephalus | reverse complement strand
CTGCGGGCCTCGCCGTGAGGGGGGGTGCCCGCTCCCCCAGCCCCGGCCGCGGGTTGGCGGGGTGGAGGAGGCGCAGGGCGCTGCGGCTGCCCCCTCACCCCTCGGGCTCGGCCCCGGCCCCAAGGCGTCCCTTCAAGCGGGGCATTGCAGCCAAGCGAAAGTCTTGCCCCGTCGGGGAAAGGTGCCCTAATTATTTAAGCCTTTTTCGTGTAACTTCACAGGAAGTCGAAGAATAATGGATGCCGGGGAGTGATTTAAGGCAAATTGCTCATGGTCCAGAGGAGCAAATGACAAATCGAGAGCCTAGAGCATTCCCAGTGGGTTACACTGAAGAAATTCATTCTCAGTATCTTCCAAAATAAACAGCACCTTAGAAATGAACCACAGAAGTAAACTTTTGTGAAAGCAGCATTCGATCCCATCACTGATGAATGTATTCATGCTGATGTGTTGGATTTTAACTTTTTGAAGAAGCCGTAGGCTCGTATTTCATTTTCGTCAGGCAGGCTGCTATTTTCCTTAATGTGAAATCTCCAAGGCTTTTTGCAAGAAAACCCTTTGTGTGTGCCTTTTATGTGAAGCTTCTTCTCACTGATTGGCCAGGGGTACTGGGGTTTCCTCCATAGCCAGACACCTTAAAAAAGTCCATGTGTTGTCCCAGCTGGAGGGACATTCCCCTTCACCGTCTAGCAATTTCTACTAATTATAGGCTAAATACAGTTTCTTATGTGATTTGCTACCCTTCCTTACATGCTAGGAAAAATAGTTTGAATGTAGTTCAAAATCATAGCAAAATCAAGGGTATGGTATTCTAAAACAAATTTTCTTCCTTATTTCTGCCTCATTCAAAGCTCCCAGTAAGTCACACAAACATTCATGCTGGATGAAACCTGCAGTTTATCTACCCCCATACTTCGTGTAGACTATTAACAAATACTTCAGGAAACTTTTCAGTTGTCGACTATTGAATGTTAGCAGAAATGTCTTGCTAACCCCTAGCTGTTGGTGGTCAGCCTGTGATTTCCCTTATAATTTTAGATGTTCCCATTAGCTCTACGAAGTACTCTTTGGATATGGCCTATATTCTTGTGCTTCACGTTGCAGTGATCATTTTGGCAGTCTAACTCTGTTTTCTGTAAAATCATCTATAAATGTAGTTGGTGTTAAATTTGTCTGGGAGAGGTCAGGAGGGGGAACATATGCCTTGGAAACCCATCGGTCCTCCATCCTCTGGTGGTCCTCTGTCTTTCTGACTGCTTTTTTTCATAAAGCACCTATTCCCATGGCCTTTCAACTACCGTCAGCCATGATGCCACAAACACCTTACCTTTTTGTCAAAAGAAAGTAATTTGATAGCATTTTGTCATTTTCTCTTACGTCTCTTGGATGTGAGGGCAATGTCATGGAGAGTATCTGTTCTCCTCACTCCTTCATGCAAAACCTGCAAATCTAGAAAGCCCCAAATCCAACAATTCTTTTTGTTTTGTTTTGTTTTGTTTTTTTCTCTGAAGCAGATTTTTGATTGCATGTGAAATCGGAGATTTGGGGAAAGGGCTTCAGGAAATTAATTACCATAGTTCTTGTGTTTCAGGGTCTCTGGTTTAGACTTTGATATAATCCAAATAGTTAATCTGTAGATTGTAGAGGTAGAGAAAGTCTTAAACCAGTTTCCATTTCAGATACCTGAAGATACTAGAGAGAATATAAGTGTATGAGATGCTCATCTCTGCGTTGGTATCCTGTTAGCTGTAATACTCTCTATTGGCCGCAGAGATCATGCTACAGAAAACACTTCTCTCTGTTCTCTTTTTTTTTTTTTGAAAAAATGAGCTGCTCATAATAGTATTTTTATACTTTTTAAAACCCTTTTTTGTTTCATTATCTGAATTCTGAATTTCAGGTTCCCCAATTCTCAGTGTGCAGTACCCAACATGCAGTAAGTAGGCTGTTCTGTCCAACCCAAATGGTGGATTTCTCATAGTCTCCTCCCTATTGTTCCTATACTTTTTTTCCACCATATAGATAATTAAAACACCCAAATGTAAGTAAGCATTTTTAGAAACATATCACAACTATTCCCCTGGTTTCTAGGCAACGCTGAGGGAATGTAGTGATTTCCACTAGTTCCCTCTCAATCAGCAGCCACCACATCCTAGAGATGTCCTGGCTCTGAAATTTTTGACCTCTAATGGCAAGACATACCAAAGCTTTATGTATATCTAATTCGTCTGACTTAGGGTCCTTTGGTCTTTGGCTCCCTTTGGTCTGTGAGACTATATATATTTTAAGTGTAATTAAAAAGTAACCCAGATGTATAGCAATGTGCTAACACATTAAGTCCTGTAACATGTAATAAATAAAAACAAGCCTTGGCAAAAATTATATCAGTCCTGGACTTTGATCCATCCGAACAAGTGCAGAAGTAAATAACACAGATCGCTGCAGAGAGCCTACCATTGTTGAAGAAACAATAATATGACAAAACCTGTAAGATTTGTCCTTTCCCAATTTGAAAAGAGGAAACACAGCTCTGAATGTTGTTGGCTGTCTTTTTCAGCTGGGCATTTTCCCCTTTTCCTTGGAATGCATTACAACAGAACATGGTTTTAAAACACACCTACACTGGAACGGAATGAAAGCAGCAGGAATATATTGAGAGAGTCACATTTGCAAGTGTAGATGGGCATCTGTCCCTACCCTGACATGGACTTACAGAACTATCGCCTTCTTGTCTACTACCTCTGCCCTATGTATCATCCACTGTAGACACCTAACTGCTGTGAAAATGTACAGTTAATAGTATTCAGCAACAAAACAGCATTTTTAAGCCCAGGGTAGTGTTTATTTTTGTGAAAGAAACAAAATTGTTAGAGAAAAAGATTTTAAAAAAAAAGAAATAGCCCATATGATGCTCACTTTCTTTTGCACACTTAGCCCAGGGACAGGACAAGTTTCCTCTGAAAAAGACTGGATGTCTGGCCTGCTCTCTTGGGACAGAGATCTGTTCATAATGTCAGAACTCTGCATTTGTGGGACTTGGCTTTCTTGGAAAAAATAGTTTGTGTGTACACTAGAAAATTGAAATCTGCAGTGTTTTGGAGAATCTTTGCTTATTTCAAGCCATTGATTTTCTTTCATGCTTGCTTTTCCTGACAGCTGTCTATCAAAGTAAGCCTACATATGCAGGCAGAAAACATCCCAACAACCAGATCTGTACCCCACATTCACAGAGTGTTCTAGAAGAGCCCTAAATTCATCACACTGTGTACTTTATGATGGAAATAAATCTCCTGGATTTACTTGAGTTTTTATTTGGCATCAGTACCCTTTCTCAGTGTGGATTTGTCCCCCACCTGTGGCTTGGGGTGTCAGCAGGCTGCCACTGGCTTGCAGCAATCCCCAGCCGGTGTGTTCAGACCATTAACCTTGCAATCCATTCCTCTACAACTCTCTGGAAAGAAAAACGTTTCCCTGAAAGATCAGAGGAGGCAGTGCTTTCTAAACGCATTTAAACAGGCTTCCTGAGCAGGTTTTTTTGCTACCTACTTAGGAAATTCCTGTGTCAAACAATTGGATTAGCTCTTATGCAGCTGGTGTGAGGGGAAAACAGAAAAGACTTAACTGCTGAAATAGTTGTGGGTTTTTTTAAAAGCATACTTTTCCAGAAGGAATGGTAGGTTCTTTCCTTCCTCATGTTTGCTGTGTGTTCTTTGGGTCATATCGTTCTTCGAGTTATTTAAAATCATGTACAGTCTTGAAATATCATTTCAACTTTCTAAATGATAGAAAGTTATGTGTTCTGGCAGGGCTGGAAACTCTTTCCCTTTCTTCATGGCAATGCATTTAGTTGTTTTGTTATTGTCTGTATGGCAGCAGTAGTCAGAGATTTTTGTAAAGCTAGGGCTCCGGTGGGAAAGATGATGCAGAAACAATTCAGAGGAGATGGTCCATGTCTTAAAAACTGCAGTATTTAATACCCTGTAATTTGGAATGCAATAAGGAAGCTAACTTAAAGTAAGAGGGAATGTCATAAGGAAGATGAGAGGAACTGTAGGAATATATAATCATAGAATCATAGAATCATTTAGGTTGGAGAAGACCTTTAAGATCATCGAGTCCAACCATCAACATGCCCACTAAACCATGTCCTCAAGTGCCTTGTCTACGTGCTTTTTGAACACCGCCAGGGATGGTGACTCAACCACTTCCCTGGGCAGCCTGTTCCAATGTCTGACAACCCTTTCAGTAAAGAAATTTTTCCTAATATCCAACCTAAACCTCCCCTGCTGCAACTTGAGGCCATTTCCTCTTGTCCTATCACCAGCCACCTGACAGAAGAGACCAGCACCCACCTCACTACACCCTCCTTTCAGGTAGTTGTAGAGAGCGATAAGGTCTCCCCTCAGCCTCCTCTTCTCCAGGCTAAACAGCCCCAGCTCCCTCAGCCGCTCCTCATAAGACTTGTGCTCCAGGCCCCTCAACAACTTGGTTGCCCTTCTCTGGACATGCTCCAGCACCTCAATGTCTTTCCTGTATTGGGGGCCCAAAACTGAACACAGTACTTGAGGTGTGGCCTCACCAGTGCCCAGTACAGGGGACGATCACTTCCCTGCTCCTGCTGGCCACACTATTTCTGATACAGGCCAGGATGCTGTTGGCCTTCTTGGCCACCTGGGCACACTGCCGGCTCATATTCAGCTGGCTGTCAACCAACACCCCCAGGTCCTTTCCCACCGGGCAGCTTTCCAGCCACCCTTCCCCAGGCCTGTAGCGCTGCGTGGGGCTGTTGTGATCCAAGTGCAGGACCCGGCACTTGGCCTTGTTGAACCTCATACGATTGGCCTCAGCCCATCGATCCAGCCTGCCCAGATCCCTCTGTAGAGCCTTCCTACCCTCGAGCAGATCAACCCTCCCTCCCCAGCTTGGTGTCATGACATAAGGTTTCTGTGAACACAGTGTTAAACCGCCGTAATATTTATCAGCTTAGAAGAAAAAGTCTCCCCTGCAGTATGAATACCTACTACCAAAACCCTTCAGGAAGCTGCTGTGCAGACATGCTCTGTACAACTATTCTTTCTCTTCAGATCTATACCTCCTGAAAGGAGGTCGTAGTGAGGTGGGTACTGGTCTCTTCTATCAAGTGATAGGATGAGAGGAAATGGCCTCAAGTTGCAGCAGGGGAGGTTTAGGTTGGATATTAGGAAAAATTTCTTTACCGAAAGGGTTGTCAGGTATATAGGGTGCCCAGGGAAGTGGTTGAGTCACCATCCCTGGAGGTGTTCAAAAAAGCGCGTACACGTGGCACTTCAGGACATGGTTTAGTGGGCATGGTGGTGTTGGGTTGACGGTTGGACTCGATGATCTTAAAGGTCTTTTCCAACCTAAACAATTCTATGATTCTATACAGAGTCTTCTAATGCATCTATCCCCATGATACAAGAGTATTTTTAGATGTGGCAAGGAAGAAACCTCTATAAATTGTATAAGATTTTATTCTCGGCTGTAATGTAAAACCTAGTAGCTGGGGTGACTCAAGATCTGCTTATATTTATTCTTACACTGTGCCATTTTCTGTTTATCTACTGTTCCCATGAAAGTTTGCAGACGGGAGGCTTGTATGTGAAAAACTGTCCTTTATTAGGGCTGACTGCTGAGGGCTGGCCTTTTCTCGTTACTTTACTTGAGCTATTAGGTATTAAAGAATGCAGACTGCAGTAACTAACTGAGTAATTGGAATTTTAAAGGGAAAAAAACTATGTAAAAATCATAACTCAGTTTTCTAGACCATAAGAAATGCTTTATTTTCTAATAGATTTACCTATTGTGCCACATGGAAATGCTTACTCATAGTAATTAATGAGAAACAGGATGAAAACATATTTTTAATATTTCATTCAATATCAGAAATTTAGGACTCAGATTAGACATATATAAATGATACAACTCCATTAAATCCAGTGAAGCTATTCCTGCTTAGGCTGAGATGGATTGACTACGTCTACCCAGTCCATGGCAGGCAGACAGAATTTCAGTGTGGTATTTTGTGTGGCCCACCCACCTTCTACACAGCTACTACAGCATGCTGAGGCTTGCCTAAGAGTGTATTAATCCATGCACATGCTTGAACAAATGGGATCCTATGTTCTGAAGAGAGTACCTTCAGCTTTGCCAAGGTCAAGAAGAGGAATTCTCAAGGGCAGCTTCAGACTTGCCTGCAAAAGACAATACAATATTATGATTTTCCACAGCACTTTGATGCATTTTCAATATCTGCGTGAATGTGAAATACAGTTTTACTAGAAATAAACTGAAATTCCCAACATCATGTTAACCACTTGTAACCATGTGTGAAAGAAAGCAATGGGCAAGAAAATGGCAGGAATCAAAATGTAATATGTGAAGTTTAATTGTTGCAATGAAATCCTCTAAGAGTAATTTTTTTGTGGAATCATTTCATTAATACAAAAAAAAAATTCCTAGGAAGAATTGTCATAAGTGCTTTCTGTTACATTGTCTAGGACTTCCCTTCAGCTGAAAGTTATATTCCAAGGAAAACACCGCTACTTACTAAATTTGCATGTTGTTACTGTCATCATAAGAATTCAGGAATATCCATGTTCAGATTTAGACAGAACCCAAATTTTACTGTTTTAAAATTTGGTATAAAGCCTTTTTTTTTTTTTCCTTCCCATTAATATGTTACATCAGATAAGAAAGGGACTTCAGTTTGATGGATGTTTCACAGGTCCAAGAGTCAAGATGCTCAGGGTCTGTTTATAGCTTTGTCAGTGACTTGTGTGACCTTGTGTACACCAATTTGGGTGCCTGAACAGGTTGCAGTCTAAATCACCTCAACGTGATTCATAGTTCATAGTAAAAATGGAGACACTTAAGTTCATGTGCTTGTCTGTGGTTTTGGGATGAGTCTTTTTGCACTGTGCTTATCATCAATAGAAACAGAAATGACATCTATCCTTTGAATAATAAATATTGAAACTGCAGATTACATGGTATAGTTGAGACCTAAACACAGAATGGTATTTATCCCTAATCTAACGTCACAGAAGCCAGTAGGGCCGGTGATTTTTAATATTAAGCATGAATATCTGTAGTGGAGTATAACAATTCCACACAAGACTAGAAGGGGTTGAATTTACTCTGAGTAAGTAAATCAGTTCTACAATGTAGAAATAAAGGAAAATAGGACTAGGATAGGGAGAAGTCTTAATGTGTTACAATGGTTTCTTTAATGACAGACAACATCATCATATAAATCTCTCCCATAAACTGTTCAATCTCTGTCTTAGAAGTTGTATGCTTTTATTCTTGCAGGCCTCTTCAAAATTTGCTCAAAAATTCAATTCCTTACATAGCTAGAAACCTTTAAATTCATGATCAGTGTATACTCAGTTAATATTGTACCAGTATTAGTCTCATGCTCATCTATTGACTTTTCAGAAATTAGTATTTCCATTCCCCCAATGCATGTTTTTCTTCATATATTCTAGTAAGATCTGTGCTAGAAACATTTACCTGATTCATATGAATTTTATTTTCCAAGACTTCCCATGTTCACTTAACATTCCTGTGTCTCTTTCCTCCTGTGTCATCTGCTGTTCATAATAACAGTTCTTCTTTGTCCTCCAATGCATGCCTTTTCACTTGCTGCTGCTAATACTAACTGTGTTCCAAGCTGTACCACACAAATTTGCAGTATTAATAAATACTTTCCAAATCATAACCTGTTCCTTCTCAGTATTGGCAATACCTTCCAATTTCTATCATTCCCACATTCCATACATTATAAATATGCACAACTAGCTATTTCACGAAATGTACTGTGAAAGTATCAAAAGCCTTCCAAGACAGGTCTTCCAGCATCATCACCAGTAACCTCTCTTCAATCCTTGTAGTTTACCTATCAAGAAAACCTGTTTTGTCTCCCTTTTAGCTAAGTGCATCTCAAGAACCTCTCAGGTTCTATTTGGTTAATAAAACCTATTAGGTTTTATTGCATTTACTAATTGCTTCCACATGCCATTGGTTTCTGCTTTCTTTAAAATATATCCTTGAAGAGTGTTGAGGTCAAACTAGCAGGCCTGTGACTACCTGGATCATTGTCCTTTCTAGATTACAGATATTATGTTTACAATTTTCCAGTTATTTGGTATCACCGTGAGCTTGGTAGCTTGGTTATGGCTAGTCATGTTCCTCTCCTCCATACAATTCTCTTTGCCTTTTCTTAGTTTTCTCAGAGCTATGGAAGGATTTCTGGAGAAACTTCATTGTGTTGTTAAACTTCATAAGCTCGCCCTGTCTGACAGATAAGGACCACTGTCCTCACCTTCATCCATGACGGGCTAAGACACCTGACAACCATAAGGCACCACGCTCTTCAGTAAGTACCCAGTAAACTGTACATTAATACCATGAGTTAGAAAATATTAGCAGGCTCTTTCCACCTCAGCAGAAGTTATGGGGAAGGAATTTCTATTCACTTTACTGGAGGTGCAGTAATTTGATTATTAATGGTGTTTGTTAATCATATCTCTAAGTCTAGGGACTGAGGAGTTAGCAGTTTAAGACACAAATTACTTGATTGATTAAAGCTTAATGCAAGTTTTAAATCACCTCAGTTGTTCTTGGCCTTAAGAACATTAGCAATTTTTAAGGGGGAATAAAATATCTGAGAAGGAAGATGACACAGAAAACAAAGCAGTCATGATCAAAACAAAATGGAGGTGAACGCAAGGCTCCCTGTAAGACTGTTGTCTTTAGATTTGCAGATATAGAGAGATATTTTCCTTGCTGCTTTGGAAATGACTGAAGAAAAATCGGTTCTTTTAGTAAAAGTCAAGACAGTAGCAGAAATCTTTGATTTACAAAGTACAAATGGGGATAGGGGTAGTTCAGCTACTTTGTGTGTAAGAAAAAATGATTGTCATTTTATTTGCTGAAAGTAGAGCTAGATTACCTTTTTTTTGGCTACTGATAATTTTCTTTACATTTGAAGATTTCACTGGCTATTTCTTTTGGATCTCAGTAGGTTTTGAGGATTATATTACTGGTAACTAGCTCATGTTTGCTGTGTGGTGGCTGCTGCAGCGTTACTGATCTGAAAACTTGTTTCTCCAAACTAATGAAATGTATAGCTATATTGTTTTACTTTTGTCAGTTCCCATGGCAGCCTCTCCAGCTCTAAAGATGCTATGGGCTGTCGGACTGTTGTGTATCCAATGTTTGCAACAGTTGGATTTCCTCCTACCACTGTGTGTGAATCAGAAACAGCTACTAACAAAAGGAAGTTGACTGCCTTTTATTACTAACCCCTGATTAATGAATAATGAATGTCATGGTAGAGGATAAAGTAGGCCAAAAATAGATGTTTGTTTTAATGATATAATTCCTAAAGCCAAAACTGAAATATTATTAATTTTGGAAAATTTTGTGACAAACAGCCACAATCTTAGAGAATTCTCATGCACAAAGCACATACTCACTATATCTCAAAACTTGTTGTTTTGTGTTCATTGCATAAAAAAAGAAAAAAACCCACTTTTAAAAATATCTATCCCAGATCAGAGTGAAGCAGAACCAAACCAGGTCCTATCTGCCATGAAGATGCCACACATCTGAAGCAGAAAAAAACTATTGAAGAGTCCAATACCAAATATCACCTCATTTTTTTTAGAGTTTGTCACAGCTTAAGTGAGTACTGATTTCAGTGCTTCAGTGAATTTCTTACAAGAAATGGGGAAACAATAGGATCCCAGCTTTTCTGTAGTTTGCCTTGAGTGTATGTCTTTACCCAGTTATGAGAGAAACAAAATGCATTACAATGTTGAAAAGCATGGAAGATAATGTAAAAAAGGTTTGCTTTGTAATTAAATAAAGTTGAAATAGATCTTTAGTGAACATATCTGTGTTTCATTCAGTTTTGGCCACTTCTCAAGACAGTGGAATGAGGATCGAAAAGAGAAAGAGAATTCTGGGAGTGAGAAAAAGGAAATTGACATACAGGGATAAATTGACAGCTATAGATTTCTGTGATTACACAAAATGAAAAATTAAAGAGGCTTTGTGATTTATTCTTTTTGGACTGTTACAAAATCAAGAATGAGATATTTATTATAATTAAAGGAGGATGCTGTATTGCCAGAAAGTAATATGAAATGCTGATTTATAACCCAAATAGCGAGCATGTATAATTTATAGATGTTTGTGGTAATTGAGAGGGAGGGTGGTTTTATGCAAAGATTTTGTATGGAATAAACTGCTGGAATAAGAGATATATTTTTACCAAGCAAAATGATAGTAACAGATATGTATATGTCTTGAGTCTTATATTATTTCTTTATCAACAATATTTTTCAGTATACCAGTCTGGGTTCTTATGTCATGTACTTACCCTTTTTTTCTGATTAAGTAGTTGGGCTTTGGAAAATCTCATTTTCATTTTTCACTGTATTCAGGATTCTCATGAAATTAGATGAGATGCTAGACCATTCTATATACCAATTACCTCATCTGTAAATGGCCATAATAATATTTATTCTAAAAGGTTTCCATGATTCACTTTTGCTAGTAGAGTGTTTTCAGATACTCAGCTGGAAGATTCTAAAGAAAATAGAATTAGCTGTATTGTTTCTCCTTGAAATATCAAGCACGGGCATTGGCAAAGGCAAGTTATTGATCTATCTAGCAAGGACCTGTAATAGCAAACTTCCATGCCTGTTTATATATTTAGTGGCATCTAATGTTAGTAGAGTCAAATTTCTGTCAACATTTTTATAACCATAGCTGGTCTGAGTTCCAACTTGGCATTCAGAAAACTTGCACCATAAATGTACACTTCTGCCCTACTTCTGAACTTTACAATGGAGTCCCTTTTTACCACTGTTTGTGCAGATAGTTACTTATGATGGTGACAGAGCCTTCATCCATTCCATCGCTTTCCTTTACTCAAAATGCTTGTCATCATAGTTCTGTGCTAAATTCTTTTCTTCTTTAATTAATTTAAGTTAATTAATGTGGTTACGGTACTGATGGATTTGGTGGTACGTGCTTAAAATGAGATCCACAAGATATTTAGGTGCCTAACTGCCATTGACTCAATCAGAGTTGCTTCCCTGAGTACCTTTGGGAACTTGTGCTGTAGTCATCTATAACTATGGATCAGGACTAATTGGTTTGGATTCCTGAATTCTTGAATGGTCAACTGGAAATGTTTTAAAGGGGCATCTTTTTCTCAGAGTGAATACTCAGTGCTGTCTGAAAACTGTTTTTTTCAAGGTGTCTTCAGCTGGGAATGGAAATCACTTGTCACTTTTGAAAGCTTTGGTTGACAGCTGCTGTAATAAACCAGTCACCAATCCCCAACAGTCTTTAGTATTTCAAAGCAGTGTTCTAAATGAGGGGGAGGTCTTTCCCTTAATAGGCAGCCTTGTGAAACTATTTCTTTGTGCCAATAAAAAGAGAAAAAAAGAAGAAAAAACCCAGAGTGCTTATCTGAGTTGTACATGCATTTTGTAATACAAGTAATTTTGATCTGAGTGTTCAACCACCATGTTAAGTCTCTGGGAACTAGAGATTACCTGCAACACATTATTTTGTATAGTAAGGAAGCAGATTAGAACTACTAAATGGGATCTTTATAGACAAATACAATGTAAAGGTGTAAAAAAATATATAGTGTTTTATACTGTTCCTTTTAAACAGATCTCAAGGCTTTTCTATGTATTACATGCAGAAGTAACTGCAGCTGGTTTAGAGCTGTAGGGATGCGTTCCTGAATTACTTCATAAAAGGTTTTAAGAATGTGTGCATTCAAAATGTAAATGTATAATGGAGGCTGCCTGTAGACAACCTACAACCGTTAGCTTAGGAAGTTAATGTACTTCCAATTTTTCCATTCTTCACCATAAAGATACCCTATCTCAGTACAATTCCCAACTCACATAACTCTTTATTGCCTTTATATTCCCAGAATACATATAGTCCAGAATCTTACTATAATTATATACAGTGACATATTTCTTTTCATAGGTAGCAGAATGAAATGCATGTCACCTGTTGGTCTGTAGGCTGCAGCAGATCTGCTGACTGTGAGAAGCCACTGCCTATGGGTTGATTCACAGTGAGCTTCTCACATTGCTGAGAGTATGCCATGTGTGAATAACACTGCAGTCTCTTGCCATGTTGCATCTAAACTGTTGTAATTCCACTACATGTTCTCCCATAAAATACTGTGAAACAGCTAATGAAATGGAGCATGGTAGTTGTTGTAGAAGGTGACATTGTATATTAGGATGAATCTAGTCTTTTCATTGCTTTCTTTTTTACCAAATCCACTAGATTCCACTCAGGTGGCTGTATTTTTATTTCTTTTTCATGACTCTGTATGTGTGTGCATGTACAATTTGTGTAGAAACTCAATTTGGGATGCACCTACTGTTAGGCTACGCATCTTCAGAAATGCAGGAATAGCTTTTTCCTTGCTGGTATATTAAGACACTCAGTCATGAGCTGTTTTCCTGACTGTTATTATAGTGCCTGGCACACTGTTCCTATAATTAATGATTTCTAATTTACACTCAGAATATAGCCCCCACTCTTCCTACAACAGAATAATAATTTATTGATTTGATTTTGCTTGAAATATCATCCTATTTCAAAGTCATCTTCCCCTGGGAGATCCAGCACTGAAGGTGCCAGTGGTGTGCAGATACAGAGACCCAGGCAATTCAGAGTGTTAGCCTTTGAAACAATGGCTAAACTACTGGTTGCAAAAGTTCTACATCTATGTGGCTGAAAAGACACATGTCCTGGGCTACAAAGCTGAGGGAAGGTGTGTGAGAGTGCTGGGAGTGAAACTGAATAGGAAGCCTCATCTCATTCCTTATTCCACAGCTCCATACTAAATACCATTGCTTTCACATTTTGGGAACAGCTTCTTACTACACCAGCCATGTGAGAAATATGTTACCTAATTTAGAAAGTAGTAAAGCTCTTCTAAGTACTGTAAAAGTGATGATGATTAATGCAAGAGTTGTACTCAGCCCTTTAAATGCTCAGTATAGCTTCTTTCGTTCCCTGCTGTTCAGAGTAGAAAAGAAATCGGCACAAGTGAAAGCTATAGGAGGACTGGTCACAGTGAATGGTGTCTGTGCAGACTGTTCCTTCCTACTTTAGTTATTCTATAGCTGCATTAATCCCCACATTTAATAGGCTGCTGATATGATACACTGCATTGAAAAACACTGAAAGGAACAGCTGCAGTTAGTGGCATACTTGATTCTAAGAAATGATGAAAGTTTTCAGTAAAATGGGTGGTAAGACAATGCTTCTGAGACCAGCATTAATGTCTTTGGTGTGTACGGCCCCTGACCCTGCCCTACTGGCTGATAAGTCTGCTGTCATGTCTGCAGGAACTAAGGTCAGAGTACAAGATAAGCATTCTTCTACATAGCTGAATTAGTTCTACTAGTCCTGCAGATTAAGAAGGAAATAGTCAGGCTATGCAGCAATACAGAAAATAATCTGAAGTCTTGTCCAAGATCCCTGTGTGTTCTCAGTACAAAGCTTTGTATTTCTTACACCTAGAGGCATTAAACAAAAAAGCATTAGACCAACAAGCATATACATAAAACTGTGTTATTTGCTCTATTTTCCTTGATCTACTCAAGTAGTGCAATTTTATACTACCCCTTGAATGACTCCTGTATGTGCAGGTGTGATTTAATATATTTCTGTGGTGCATTAAACACTTCCACTCATTTATCCCCCACTCTGCCTTCAAGCTAAAGAGTCTGTGTCCCACGCATTTATCCTTACCCTTCCCAAGTCAAGGCCATCTATTCTCCAATCCTTCATTCCTATCACAAGCTTTGGGGTTTTCCCATTCCCCTTTTACCTTGTCACTAGCATGGTTGCCCGTAGTTCTATCAGTATGTTCCTGATATTGACTGCCCTTCATCCGCTGCCCCTCGTTTTCCCTCTCTGGATATTTTGTGTGCTACTCTTCCCCTGCGCCTGCTGCTACGGTCTTGCACAAAGTCTGCATTGCCACTGCATTGCCACTGCATTGCCTTGGCAGGCCAAACTCTCACAGGGGGCCAGGAGGCTCATGCTCCAGGGAGGCTCATACCCGTGTTTTCTTGCATCGCTTGTTTCTCCCATGCAATCAGCCCCAGGGGGCCGCGCAGCCCCCCCGGTGCCAGTGAGACCAGCGGGGAAACGGACAGCCGGGTAGGAGAGGGCTGCCCGCCAGCTCGTAACTGTCCAGGGTCCTGCAAGCCGTCAGCAGGCTGGGCGGGCTTCTGCCTGTGCCCTTCCTTTGTGACTCTGCTGCTGGTGGGAATGGCAAAGAAACATAGGTATCTCCGAAAGCTTACCCCCAAATTTCCTGTTTAAGATAGAGGAAGGTTATCAGCCTGCTAAGGTAAAGCATCATGTACCTATCTAGTAAGAAATCTTAAAAAAATGACGTGAAGAGAATAGTACTGCTATAAAATGAATTTGGTGGCTTGTTTTTATTAATCAGGCTTGCTATTTTTGTCAGGTATCAGCCTTTGATCTTATAAGGATTCTTCGGGGACATAATGGAAAAACTGAGAGCCAGATTGTAATTCTCCCATGACTAAGATTCAGGAGTAATTGTACTGAAGTCAAATTAAACTAATGTGAAACAGATGTAAGTGGGTTCAGACAGAGACTCAGTGCTATGCAGCTTGAGTTAATACTTTTTTACGTGGCAGATCTTTTACTGAAAAAAAATGCTACAATATACTTTTAGATTAATAATGTGCATGTACTTTTTCAGATAGAATAAAAAAGTGAGGTAACTACTCCACTGTAGTCCTTGCTGGCCATACAAAGGGATTGATGTAACAGGTGTCTGAATGCTGGAGTCTGGCTAATGAGGAATGTTTACCAGAAGAGAACTGAGGATGAAGAAGATGATTACAAAATGTGAAACAGGTACCTCCTCTCCTGTTCTGGCATTTAGTGGGTGGATGCCTCAAGTGGGTCTGAGAATATGAATGATGTATTAGGATATGAGAGGCAGGATCCATAGTGTATTCTGTTTAGTGTCACTGGCCAAAGGAACCTGCAGACAGGCTGTGGTAACTCAAACAGGTCAGATCTGAGAAGATACCATCCTGGCAAAGGTTATTACTGAGGTGTAGCTGCCTCAGATAGACTCACTGATTTCATTGAAACCATCTCTGCCAGTAAGCAAGTTTTCTGTTCTGCAGATTTATCCCTGAATGAATGAAGACACAGCACTGCATGCTATGACTTAAAAAGTGCTAAGAAACTGCATGCAGTAGAAGACAACAAAAATAGTAGGTTGCTTTTCCTTGCACAGTGCATAGTAGTCCTGATTCTTACTTAACTTCTTGATTCTTAACTACACTAAAGCTTCTGAAAATCATCTGCAAAAAAGGTCTTCAGGTTATCCTAGACAGAAGGCTTTAAATGTCCTCCTAGACAGAAAGTTTTCTAGAGAATAAAGAAGTTATAAAAGCATTCTGCACTGGATCCTGTCCAAATTCATACTACTAAAGTGCATCCTGTTCACTTGGGATGCACTTCACCTGGGTTATTCTCTGGCTCTCTTGGTCTGGGTGTAAATAACAGCACTCCTGTAGCAATACACTGAATGAATAATGATCTTCACAATCAGAAATACCAGATTTCAAACAACCATATAGTTAACCATAAACTGAATAGTTATATACACAATGAGCATATTACAAGGTGATGACACAAAGACTGTCTAGACTTCCACCTAACCGTGTCTCATCTCTTCAGTGTATCCAAGAAATGGAACATACTAGTTACAGGTAATTCCTATGTACTATCAATGCATTTTTTCCACTCCTACTCACTAGATTTAAGTAGGTATAAGAGCTATTTATTCATCTGTTCTGCTATGGCTTTCTTTGAGTTACATCAGAACAGCTTCTAAATCACTCATGCCATATTAATAAATGTCATGGTTTAAACCCAGCTGACAACTAAGCACCACATGGCTGCTTGCTCACTCCCCTCCGGTGGGATGGGGGAGAGAATCGGAAAGGTAAAAGTGAGAACACTTGTGGGTTGAGATAACGACAGTTTAATAGGTAAAGCAAAAGCTGTGCACACAAGCAAAGCAAAACAAGGAATTCAGTCTCCACTTACTATCGGCACACAGGTGTTCATCCATCTCCAGGAAAGCAGGGCTCCATCACGCGTAACAGTTACTTGGGAAGACAAATGTCATCACTCCAAACATCCCCCCCTTCCTTCTTCTTCCCCCAGTTTTATATGCTGGGCATGACGTCATATGGTCTGGAATATCCCTGGGGTCAGTTGGGGTCAGCTGTCCCGGCTGTGTCCCCTCCCAACTTCTTGTGCACCCCCAGCCTACTCGCTAGCTGGGCATGAGAAGCTGAAAAGTCTTTGACTTAGTATAAACACTACTTAGCAACAACTAAAACCATCAGTGTGTTATCAACATTATTCTCATACTGAACCTGAAACACACTACACCAGCTACTATGAAGAAAATTAACTCTGTCCCAGCCTAAACCAGGACACTAATGAACAGTAGAAGGGTGCTTAGCATTTTTTTTTTTCTTTCAGTGAGATTGCTTGTAATAGAAAGCTTCTTGTCTATTGTGTTGTGACTGTCACAGACCCAGTCCTATAAGGCACTGATTCTCAACTAACACCGACTCTGAGGACATTAAGTCTGAACAATGAGCCCTAAATGAGAAGGAATCAGTCTGATAAACTACTGATATAAAGTGAGTCCTGAAAATTCTTATGCAGGTACTAAAATAGATTGATCATGCTATATTTAGTGTTTTTTTCTTGGTGGTCATTCATTTAAATATTAAACATTACTGAATCCACTTTGCTTATAAAAGTTGACAGAGTAACAGCTTGAAACACTATCGCTTCAAGGCACCAGTTCTCCCTATCATGAGAATTTGACATCACTGAGGGGTGAAAGGCCTTTTATTTGCATAAGATAATAGTTACGTTTCTATGCAACAGCTGTGCTGTCAGTGAAAGATGCGCTCACTGTGCCAAATCCATCTCTGGAGTAACCCCATTGATTTTAAATGAGTTACTTTGGGAATAAATTGGCCCACTAGCTAAAATTGCAGGTTTGAGGCATTGAAATAATTGAGCAAGATTTCCGTGATCATAACATGGTAAAAAATTGGAAAACAGTTACATGATATCATGCATTTATGTACCTGACAGATCACAATTGATTTGCCACAAGGTTTTTAAAACTTATAGCTAAAGCAAATGTTTATGTAGAGCTTACAGACACTTTTTGGGAATATGGGAACATTAAGAGGATACAAGAAACAGGAATACAGTATGGTGTCATTATTTCTACTTAGTGTTACTGTAAGTCAAACAAATATGAGATGTCTCCGTAAGATCAGTTTAATAATAAAAGATTCATATGGCCAAATGAGAATTCCTCTTCTTTAGACAGTAACAATCAGGATGTGTTTCTGGTAATGAACTACCTGAAGATTTCACCTCTAGACTGTAGACTTCCTGCATATGTTAGCAGGAATTTAATGCTGTTGGCCTTTCAGTGGCCCGTTTGAGCTTGATGATCTTAGGTGAGTTCTCAGTGGATAGATGTCTGTGGCACAATACCCACCTCATCAGTTAACTGCTGATAGTTATGGCACAAAGACAAAATATTGCTTGGGTTAGGGTGACACAATTGAGTAATATATGTCTGTATGTTAGTTCTTCCCAGTAATGTACAAGGAAGATGCCAGTAAACTGGAAACTCTTTTGAATGCTGAGGAAAAGTTATATACATGCATATATGTTATATGTATGTGTGTATAAATACATAAATAGTTCTTTATTGATACATATTTGATAAGTGATCTTATTGGGTGTTCAGAAGCCTTCTCTGAAGCCTTTTTGGTTATCGGAATTGTTAAAAGATTGCCCAACCATGATTCAAGCAATCACACGTCACAATTAGCAAAGCCTACCCTCACTTTTGTTTCCGTTCAATTTGCAGAAGTATCATCAACAGGAATCCCGAAGCCTGTTCAGAATGCATCATGGTTTGCTTGCAATGGAAATACCTTGTGCTCCTGATGTCATCATTGCAATCATCTCAAATTCAAGTCTGACTGAGCAGGCTCATTATCATTCTCACCATGTCCTCCCTTAGAGCAGCCTCTCCCGCCTCCTCCTGTACAGCACAAAACAAGAGCCACAGGGGTGCTTGGATTAGGGAAAGGAGAGACACCCAGCACCTCCCCCCAAGAAAACTTGCTGCATTACTTCCATCCAGTTTCTTCAAACCACATACTGCTTTACAGGACCTTGCACACCACCACCAAATGAAGGTGTGGATTCGTGAATATTGATTTCCCCTTCCTGTTTAGGGTTGAACAAAGAGTGTGGACAAGCATGGATGTATTTATTTATCTTCTGAATGTGGATATGAAAAGGGTGTGCCAGCCTCCACAGTAAGAGTTTCCTGAGGAGAGCCACACATTTCAGACTGGGTTTTGTTTTTTGTTTTTTGTTTTTGTTTTTTCACTAGGGCAGATTTCTCCCTTTCATCCTACCAGGTTAGCTAAGATCTGAGCAACAGATAGGAAATCAAGACAGGGCATTTGAGCAAAAAGTACAGGGCAAAAAGCAGGGGACAAATTGTCTCAGGCACCAGGTTTAGATCACAGCCACGTTTCCTGAAAATTCAGAAGGTCCTGGCTGTGGACTTCAGGACTGATTCTGATATGGGTCTCTGACCCCTGACCCACCTGAATTTGTGGATCTCTCCCCTAAACCACCCCCAGTGAACGATCCCCTCACACAAGGAGTTGATTTCCACTGTGGAAGAGAGGAGGCAGGACAGGGTTAACCTCACACAGTCTTCCTTCAGGCCCCCAGAGGGGCTGGGGTTTTGTTTTCCTGGCTAAGGAGGGGGAGCTGGGGCATTTATATCGTAACTGGAACTGGAGCCCTTTCTGGTGTTACCAGCCTGTTCTGGGTCTGAGGGAAAGCCTGGAGCAGGAGGGAGAGGAGGGCGAACGCAGACTTGGAAAGCAGCGAGTGTCTGGTAATCGCACAAGGTAAAGCCAAGCGTCCTCCCTTTCCCCGAAGGCCCCCGAGAGCTTAGGGGGGCTCCGGGAGGCCTCCAGCCTCCTGCCCCCAGCCCTCCCGCCCCCTCCCCGCAGCCCGGCCACATCTTCCAGCTCTGCCGTGCCAGCCTTTGCCTCGACGCGAGGTGTCTATCCCTGTCCGCGGCGCGGAGAGCAGCGGGGACAGCAAGGGGAGCGGGAGTCCTCCGGCACCTCTTCGGGGTGCCCGCTCCTGGCTCCCCAGAGCCTGCGGGGGCTCGGCCGGCCGCCCGCCCTCCCCCCCCGCCGCGCTGCAGAGGCTCTGGATGCTGCCGTACTCCTGCCATGTGCCGCCGCCGCCGCTACTGCTGCTCGTAGCTTAGTCGAGCGCGTCTCCGGCCGCAAACTCCGCCAAAGCAGCCTGCATCCTCCTCCGGGGAAGGATACCCAGTGAGTACCAGCCGGAGCCTGCCCCCTCCCTAGGGCACCCCGCCACCGCCTCTTACAAAGGGACTCGCAGCCCCTTCCCCCCGCTTCCTCTCCCCACCCCCCTTTTCAGCCAGCGCAGAGAGGGGCTCCGTGAATTCCCTCCAAAGCTATAGGGTGGCTCCCTCCTCCTCCTCCTCCTCCTCCTCCTCCTCCTCCTCCTCCTCCTGCTCCCGCTCCGGCTCTCCTCGGCGAGCCAGGCTGCTGCTGCACTCAGCCGGGGTGGTCCCCAGCCTCGGCCCAGCCACGCCGCCGCGGCTCACCCCCCACGGCTGACTTTTGTTACCCCTCTAGTGCCCGGGGCTGAAGGGCGGTGGGCTCATTTTCGGGGGGCGGCTGAGGCTAGAGGGTGCGTGCGCGTGTGGGGGGGGCCCCTGGGGGGGCAGGGGGGGCCGGCTGCCCGGCCGAGCCTTGCGAGCCCGCGGGCTCGCCAGCCCGGCTGCCCCCTGCGGTGGGCGCAGCAGCGGGGCCGGGCTGCGGCGGGGACCCCGCCTCCCCGACATCTGCAGGTGGAGTGGGCGAGCCAGCGCGGGAGCCTCCCCGGGAGCCAGCAGCACCCTGCACCCGCTGCCCGTCCCGGCCCGCTCTGTGGCCGCCCCCCCAGACCCTCTCCCGCCCTCGCTCTGTCCCTTCTCCCCCTCTCTGTGCTGGGGCGCCTGCACCCCTCCTCACCTCGCCGGCACAAACCCCTCCGCTCCCCTCCCTTCCCCGCCCCTCCCCACCTTCTTTGATTTATTTGTGTATTTCTTTCCTTGGCAACCACCAGTTCCCCTCAGTCAAACAGCGCAGGCTCCCTATAATTTGAAATTAATTTGTTTGACTGCAGCATTGAGACAGGAAGGTTGGGAATTCATTTAATTCTTTTTCCTCCCTGTGCAAAAAGGAAGCGATGAAATTTCCAATTGAGACTCCAAGAAAACAGGTGAACTGGGATCCTCAAGGTTGGTGACTCTCTATTACTATCATTACTATCATAATAACAATTGTTATTATTCCTTGTGCCTAGTGACTCGTAGGAGACTATTTGACTCCAAGTGGGAGGAGACGTTGGATGCTTGTCTGCTTCCCATGTGCGCCGCTCGGTCTTTCTCGCTCAATCCTAGCAGGGCGTTAGAAAATGCTCCTCAGATGTGGGGTTGGGTGGCTGCGTGGGTAAAACCTCTTCTAGGTGTAAGTTTTATAGTTCTATATTGATATCTCTCTTCCCTCCCCTCCTTTTTCTTGAGTATTTTCATGGCAAACTTGCCTGGGATGGCAGTGATCTCTGGCTGACAGCATTGTTTGTTTTATCTGTGGCTCCTTTGTTGTTTCTAGTGATCATTGTCTCTGTTAAATGGGTGGTACAGGAGTGGACACAGATGTGACTGCTTGCTCAGGGCTCCTCGATGGCACATGTTTGTTGGCAAGTGACTGGAGCAAAATGCTGCTGCAGTATAACCTGTAGTGTGGATGGTATAAAAAGACACACTAAATAATGGAGCCCAAAGGGACCTTTACGCTCTTCACTCTGTCCTGTTAACAATTGATCAGCCCAAGTGGATAGTTTGATTAACTCTATAGTTAGGTTTGGAGTCTGTCTTGGGGAGTGTGTTTGTGTGATGGTGGAAGGAGATTTACGCCAGTGCAGTGCATTTCAATAAAACGATCCAAGTGGTGTTTTAAAATAAACCATAAAGAAATGCTCTCCTTTCCTGGCATGGGGAGGAGGTTCATATGCAACCTACAGAAGAAGTGACTGAAAAAAACCCTACTGGTAATTTGTATACTTGTGTGTCATATTTCTGTGCATCGGTACAGGAGCAAAGCAACTTGAAGCCATATGCTCAGGTTTGCAGCAGAACTGCTGGCAGCCAGTCACTGTACAGCAGTGCTTGCAGGAAGTATGAAGTGATAGCATGGGCTTTGATTATTCATCTTTATTCCGCAGGTTTGGTTTTAGTGGTTAATTTGTCTGTCATCCTCCATGCCCTCACGTCTACAAAATGAAACATTATAAACAGTTTCTGCCTGTGTAGAAGGAATACAGCAGAACAGACATCTTTCTGCTGAGCAGATCTGATGTGCTCTTTGAATAGTATACACAATTAAGCTTTAGTTTAAGCCTTACTACATCTTTAATTAGGTGAAGGCTGAAATCGACACATCAGTCTCCTCTGCCCTCAGCTTCACAATGAACACATGGACAGCAGCTCTAACAGAGATTTGATTAATAACAGTATATTCCTTATCCCAGGGTCAAAATTCCATGTGGTGAAAACTTGCTCTTCCCAGGTGCTTTTCTGAATGTGTGTTTGCTGTTGCTTCCTTTTAATTCATTTTATGTATTGCAAAATGTCTTTTAATGCAAAAAGCCCTTTCCTTTTTTCCCCTGGCAAGGCACACAGGGGGTACTGATGGCATTCTGTATGCAGCTCCTTTGCTTGGCAATCAGCTTTAAAGCATATGGATCCAACAGGTGGTTGGTCACAATTTACTAATGTGTCCAAAACCAGAGAGTATCGTAACAGGTAAAAGACCTCGAACCCAGCAGGTTTCCTCTCTGCCAGGCTGAATCCCTGCTAAGGACTGCAGAATCCTACCAGTTATTTCCCCTCAGTGTATTGACTTCATTAGCCAGGCAGCAAGGATGCTAATGTATAGGCAGGAAGGAAGCAAAACCTGTTAATTTCTAATTCTCCAAGGGACTCAGGAAATAGATAAAATTTGGTGGAATGGAAAAAGGCAAATTGGTTAGGAAAAGTTCTCTAAGGCCCAATCCTTTAACCAATAGAGGAACAGTGCAATGACACTGTACTTATGTAGTCCCACTGAAGAATTAGTGATGTGGGTAGAAGACAAAGTAGATCAGAGTTCCATTCTTTTTGAAATGAAAATATATTTATGTAGATATAAATGTTAGCAAAGACCTACACAAAATGACTTAGAGCCCTAAAATGAATTTGATTTACATTCACATATGTAGCCTGTTCCCTGCATGTACATGTGAAAAATGATGTTATGTTTTGCATCCTGTGCAATATCCTTGGAGTTAAGAACTGAAGTGGCTTTTCTCACATACAAAGATCAACATGTAGAAAGCTAGTGGTGCAAGGATACAGAGTCCTAAGTATTAAAAGCAGAGCTCATGTCCAGTTAATGTTCACACTCCAATACCAGGCTCATTTCAGTGCATATTGTATGATCATTCTCTGTTCTGGTTGTCAGACAGAGAACGTGCAGTTTCCACAGTTTTGTCTAGTAGGAATTGTGCTAACTTGTGCTAACAGTACTTGAAATACATCAACTGATGTTCCTGGCAAGCAAGCTAGCAGTCCAACAATAGAAGTGAGAGCTATGGTATCTCAAAGATTGTTTAGATCTGATTATTCCAGGCAATATTTTCTAGAAACTATACACATTTCTAGAGGCCAAGGCCCTTGTTGTGAAGATATGGCTGGCTTGGGACTGATGATGTTGCTGGTTTGAACCCAGGTCAGACTGATAATCATTGAAATGAATTAATGCTCAAACTCCATAATGCTGACTGAACTATAAATATTTACATAGATAAATAGATTGGAGTCTGCTGGTAGCTTTCATCTGGCATAAAACTGGTATTCTCAGTTCACATCAGCAAAGATCAATATACCATAGAAAGACTTTGTGGAGAGAACAGATTTAAAAGAACAGAATTGACATGAGGGATGGTGTCTGACAGACAGCTAACGGGAGGCTGATTTCTCAGCCATTAAACTGGAATGAACAGGGCATGGACACTGAAAGATACTTTTATCCTGTTGTGTAGTATCTTCACTTGTCTTGGGTAGAGAGTATATCTGTGTATTCCCTGTAAATGCTGAGTGTGTTTTCTAGATAAACTAAATATTTCATCAACCTGGAAGTATATAGGTCCAGATTTCTCTGGTGAAGTCCCGTACTATCCCAGGCAATCAAACTATATAACCCCATTAACAAACAGATCAAACTCCATCCCAAAAGCCATTGGGACTTGTCCCTAAAAATCCAACGTGAAATATGTCCTAGAATATCATATATATTGATTAAAAACCCATACTATTCATATACAGTGAGTGAATGGGGTAAAAAATGAGCAAAAAACCCAAGCAGACACTTCAAGGATGTTTTAGGGAGAGTTGGACACACTGAGTAGGGGTGCAGAATTTCATACTACCTGGCCTCACATTCAAAAAAACCAAAAGCCTGCCATTTTGTTACTGGTGGAATCAACCTAGATATACACAATCATAAAACATTTGATCTGCCTATCACTGATTTTTGCTTCTCCCATTTGGTGCGATTCAGGTAAAGCAATAATAACTGAAATTAGTGAAAGATTAGATTTTTAGTTTCACACTTCATACAACTTCCCATCTATAGTTTTCAGAATATAATGTTAGGTTTATAACAGCATATGAAGACATTAATTCTTGTAATTGTTCTCATCTCTCCTCTTTCCTGCATTGCTCCTGCTGTTTGTTACAACCACCTGTTGTCCCTGCTTATTATAATCTCTTTGCACATGTATTTTTATACAGTACCTAAAACACAGTGGGTCCCTCATCCTGAGACATCTGGATGTTACAGTAATTGCAGTATTTTTCCTATGAATTATCTGCTTAAAATTGCTGTTTCTTGGTGGAAAAGAAGGGTAGATGAGACTGTTTCCAATATGCTCAAAAATTATCCCCAAGCATGACTGTCTTGCAGGGTGATGGTGAGACATCTTTTCCAAGGGAAAGATGTCTGTCTTGGTGGTGCTCTTAGTAGGTAGAAAATGGAGTTCAGTCTCATTCCATCCTTCGTGCGTACAGTTTTTTGCTGTCATTGCAGCAATATGGATTGTCAAAGCCTCTTGAATTTCCAGGTAGATGTTTATCTCTACGCTGACCTTTTGGAGCTCTGAAGTTTTGATACAAGTTCCTGCATCCTTTCACGAAGACATTGTTTGTGTAGGATGGCTTTCTGCAGTTAGAACCCTAAAATCATGCATTTATTATCATCATCACATTTAGTGTGGGAGTTAGTGGTCTGTGGGGAATTCAAGCTGTGGTTGAGAGTCTGGAGTTCCTCTTCAGATTTTGTCACTGATTTACTGTTTAACCTTCAGTAAGCCACTTACCCTTTCTTTTCCTCCCTTTTTCCCTGACTGCAAAATGGGAGTATTAATACTTCCCTAATGCACAATGGTGTTGTGAAATATAATTAACTTGTTTAAAGCAATCTGAGATCTGCTATTGAAAGAAGAGCATATGTATTGCAATCAAATACTAAAACAATTAGGAGGGAGCAAAACAGCCTGTCATCATACACAGATCACATCAATTAAGAAATAAGGTTATCTCTGCGCTTTACAACCAGAGGAAACTAGTATTACCTGCGCTTCTTCACAGACACTGAAGACTCAATTGAGTTTCCCATTAGAGGTATCTACAGACCGTTGATATTCCCCACCTGCCGCTCCAGAGGGGCTCAAGTCTTCCATAGGTCCTGTGTCACCTGCCATGGAATTTCTCACTTCACCCGAGACACCTCAAGCAGCACTGGACACCTATATGTGGGACAACTGAGCTGAGTCTCAAATGTCTTCATGCAGGTATCAGGTTTGGATCATCCCTTGATGGCTGTTGGAAAAATTTTCAGCATCAGCTACTCAGTATAAGTTAAGCTGACGCTGCCTGCGGAGTGTTTAAAAACTGCTGCAGTTCCTGCTTTTTCTGTCCTTTCATTCAAAGAGACCAATGCAGAAGGCAAACTTGATTATAAAGGCATAGACAAGTAGAATAAGGGTGTACATTTCTGTCCTCCGTTTTCAAGAAGATATATGAAAAGAAGGGCAGTGCAACTGGGAGTTAAATGATATCTTTCTGCACTAGTAAGTCAGTTCTTAGTAGCTCGGTGTAAGAATGCTATGGAAAGCTATAATGTGTAAAAAAGTAGCTCTGATCCCAGCAAATGCGGTTATATTGGCTACCGACTCATCTGATGGACCAGGACTCTGCTCTGCCTAATAAGCATGGGTTGCAGAACAACTGTAAGGAGTTTATTTTAAAGAGAGATTTGAAGGAGAATAGAAATCGGATAAACAGGACACTCCTGGCAGTGCATGATGTAGGTGCAATAATGCCAAATACAGTAAGGTGGAAAATTTGAAGAGTTTGGAAAACAAATAAAAGAGAATGAAGAAATCAGAACTTTACTAAAGGCTATGTGGAGCCTGCAGGGGAGGCAGATGAATACTGTGGACCCTAATGTGGTAAGAGATAGGAAGGTATGACTGAATTAGCAGGAGAGGAAGAAAGACAGCAGAGAGCTATTAGTTTCATCATTGTCATCTTTAGGATGCCCTGGAAAAGGAAAAACTAAGGATTTGGAAAAGTGAAATTAGCAATAGGAAAGTGGCAGAGTGAAAGTCTGGACAGCAGCTTTCTTAGCAATAGTGAGGAAAGACTGAACTCTATTCAAGATAAGAAAGATGAAGGGTAGGGTATCATTAAGATGTCATCTGTACTGTGAGAAAAGGGAATGAAAAGAATCAAAGGCAATATGAAACTGTAAGTCTAAGACAGGGAGAGCAGTAGAATTGTCATCAGTGGGAGAGGTTAAGACAGAATTATTATTTCAGTGAAGAATACCAATGCTATTTTTGCCACATATGTACAGGAGTAATCCATTAATAGGCCTTTGGACTGAAAAGTCTCTTGGGCAATTCTTGAAAACTGATGCTACCTGAAGTGATGGAGTTTGCTTTTGGGAGAAAGATATATGATATCACTTGAAATTGGGTAGGTTTGGGTTCAGCTTTTGGTGTTTATGTGGATTTATGTAGCTAGTGTGTGGACTTATCAGCTTCAGACAGAAGAGTGCATATATATGGTGATACGGTTTAATTCTTACTCTCCTGATTTAATCCAGAGCTAGGAATTTTACCACTCACTTCAGTGCGAGCAACACGAGATTCTTCATTTTAAAAGTATCAGAACTGTGTTGTCCCTGCAGGCTTTACTGAGTTAAAAGTAAAGGAGTGCCTGGAATCGCTGGGAGAACAGGGGCCCGAGATGTGTTGTAAATAGGGTAAGTACCTGGAGTGAAATGGGGAGGGAACAATGAGGAGGTCAAGATAAGAAAGGGGTAA
Organism: Haliaeetus leucocephalus; assembly: GCF_000737465.1. NCBI lineage: Eukaryota > Metazoa > Chordata > Aves > Accipitriformes > Accipitridae > Haliaeetus > Haliaeetus leucocephalus. Next base: position 9,681,979 of record NW_010973368.1, on the reverse strand, counting down.
TAAACACAGTAGTATTCAACAGGTAAAGTATTACAGAATTCAGTGTGGTGGGAATGCCTAACTTTTATTTTGTAATAATCTCAGTGTAACAGCAAAAGCCAAAGCAGAGAATATAAATGCTGAACAGTTGTCTGTTTCCTATAGAATTTTTATGTAGAAGAAGTGACATTCAGCAAAAGGCTAAATACTACCTTTTTAATACCTTTTTGTAGGAATAACTCTGTTTTTTGTTTTCTGTAAGAAATTGAAAACATCCTGGGACCTGGCCTTTGTGAGACAGAGGCTGCTTGTTCCTGAGACATTGGTTATACTTCCTTCATTTGTTTATAAAGCATGTATACAAAAAACATTTTAACTATAATGGAAAATGTGCTCTAAGATGAACCCGCTGACTTTCATAAATAACGTGCCATGCCGTTCTCACTGGTTACCCCAATGAGATAAAATAACAAGTGAGAACAGCACATATCATACACCCTTGTACTTCAGGTTGGTAGTACCAGTCCTTTTTAGGCCATGGACCATTATTATTCTCCCAACATACTTTCTGGGCTGCTTTTCACAGTTACAATCAAACATTAACTCAGATTAGTTAAACAAAATGATATTTTAAAAGTGAACTATGGATCTCTTACCATGTTAATGAGCCACAGAATTTAGGGGATATTTCCTTGGTCTGGGAATGCTGAGACCAAGAATTAAGATTTCATCTTTTTCTTCAACTGCTAATACAATTCTCATGCTATTACAAATCTTATTATTGGCAAAGTGTCCCAAATGCGTGTATTATTATGTGTTATTCAGATGTCCCAAAATACAAGCATGGGAGATCACTGGTAAGATTTTGAGGTTAGAGTGGAAATTTCACTGTGGGTTATATCTCTGTGTTGGAAGTGGAAATGAAAGCCAGTAAGGTAATAGAATCTCTTATCTAAACCTGTGTAGAGGGGAAAGAAAGGTGGAAGAGGATACACAAGCCTGGCTTAATTTTATTTTTCTGTTTTTAAAATGGAAGGGGAACATCCTGCTGAAAGCTGGAGTTGTGACAAGGGGCATGACATATAAAATATATGAAAGGGATTGAAACCTGTTGCACTTAGGATCTGGAGTCCTGAACAGCGAACAGCTGCAAAGTCCTGGTGTGGGTTCAATTTTTTTTAAAAGTCCAGGCATAATTAGGTCTAGCATTTTGTTTGAGTTTGCTACTTGAAATTTTAGAGGACATTTGAAAAGAAATAAAGTCCTAACAAGGAGAGACAAAGGAAAGCTGCTTCAGATAATGTAGATTACAAAAGAATGGACCCAAAGTGTGAGAGGGTCACCTCTGCTGCCAGTGGTGCAGAAAATGTGGAATGAAAAGAGTGTACTTGTGGTAAGGCTGAAAATGCTCTGGAAAAAAAAAGGGTGGACATGAAGACAAATCTGGCTGCTTCCAAGTAGAATTCACTTTTTTCAAGCACATGATGTTCTTTCTACCTTTTAGCAATACGCATGTAACCTAGGGTGTATTTAAAAAAAAAAGAAGTATCTTTATGTTCTCTGTTGATTCCTCAGGGATGTGTCAGGGTCCTCCTCGGTGAGCAAAACTAAAGCACAGTATAAATAATCTTATGGACATATTACAAAATGTCTTCATCTCATGAAGTAAGTGTCTTTAATAGATGATGAACTATTTATTTGGCTAGTCCTGCATTGGAGAAACATGCTTTTGTTTCTTCCATTTGTTCCTCAATTCGGCCCCAAAGAGATGCATTCAATAGATCTTTAAATTGCTTCAGTTCTCTGTCTTTCTGATAATCCGTAGATTATGCATGACTGTGTGACCGTTGTTTGCTGAAGACAATAGACTGTTTAACTAGTAGGGGCTAACAGAAGTTAACACCCTAAAAAACATCTTCTTACAAAGCAATACAAGTTATTTTGGTATCTGTATTCTACAGGATGATCACAGTGCTTTAAGCATCAGGCTTTGAGTACCTAGATTTGTTGGAGCCATATGTTCATATCTCAGCAGGACTGACTCATCTTTTCTTTCCTAGGAAGAAAAAACAACATGTTACTGACTTTACTGGATGAGGATCTTGGATTTTGGCACCTTAAACTTGTGCCACTGAGATTCTTAAGATTCAGTGACACGCTGTTAAAGGGTGCTTCGGTCATTTATCTCTTACTCAATACTGTAAGATAATAGTACTGGCATGATTTGAAAACAGAAAATACATACTGACAGCTTGTCCAGGGCTTTTATCCTCTCAAATTTCAGCTTTTCATTTTAAAGGAACAAAAGGCAATCACTAGCTACTATGTGTGAAAAACCCCAGTCATGATAGAATTATAAAAGAAATGGTACTGCAGAAACTCCCAGCTGAAATGAAGGAAGCAGCTCACACATGTCCAAGACATTCCCCTAGGTTAACTCAGATCCGTCACTGATTACTTAAATGTTAAGACTGCTAAGTTTGGATTGCACAAGAAAGGGTTGTGCAGAGAGGCCTTGGGTAGCAGCAATCATGACAGCTACAGAAACAACACCAGAGCTACCTCTTCATGATGCTACAGCTACCATACTAAATTGCCTTCATGGGAAACAGAGTTCATTACTGGGTTACAATGATATACTGACATGTAACTTTGCGACCTGATTTTCTCATTGTTGCCATACGTTATTTGTTGATTCAGTTTTCTAAAAATAAGCATCTGCTGCCATTTAAGGCACTGTAAGGCAGCCGAGACATTTGCATCAGCCTGATATATATGATAATGGACCTAAGGGAGACCTCTGCCTTCTGGAGCAACAGCTTAAGGCCAATTAGGATATCCTAGGACCTCTCACTTGGTACTATATAATATGGACGGGCAAATGAATTATGCCATTTTAGTGTGACTTAATTGGAGAATAAAACACCTAAATATAGGTGGGTATCTGAAATGCAGAGGTATTCTAAGTTTCTAAGGACCTGCTATGGTTAGGGGAGATATAGTCAAATATGGTTCATAGAGCCTGGAGAACTTATGTCTGGTTTAGTGTCAGCAGAATCACTCTCCAGGCTGCACTGGCCAATTTGACCACATCTGTATTGACTCTAGTGGAATGTATTCCAAGTTACAGCAAAGGAAAGAAATGAGACAAGGGTTGTTACTGCTCGTATTTTGAACTTCAGCTCAAATGGCTTTGGATAGCTTCTCACTAGGAGGATTTAGGGCAGGTATACACCACTTATTCCTGGTGGGTTCATTCTCGATTTGCGCATGCTTTGGGGTTATAAGAAATTACACCATCATGGTTAGTGCAGTTCTGCTGAAAGTTATAAAATACTACTTTGAGCTTGGCATTTTAGCAGTGATTTCATTTGTTTCCAGCAGCTCTGAGTGCAGGAGAATGAGTTCATGTCCACCTGCTATACACTGTGTAGGCATACTTTTGGTTAGGTGAAGCTTAATTGTGGGCAAAACCGATCAGAGGGCCACAGCTGCCTCTTAAGTCTGATCTGTGAATGCATGTAGCTACATGTCAGTGATGCAGTAAGGCAACACTATGAAGTACTGAGAGATGTTAGAAGCCATACCATATCAGCAGATGCCATCCTTGTGTAGCTATAAAGTCTTATCCTAGTTCAAATTACAACTGTATTTCTGCAGTATTATTTGACTAGAAGCTGAGCATGAAATAAGAAAGTTCTTAGGTAATTCAGTTGTTGTACTAGACTCCTTATAATCTAAGCTACCCTAAATTATATACTGTATAGCAAACTCCAAGCCAGCTTTGTGCAGCCAGAATCAGCCTGGCAGTGACCTGGAGCTCTGTGTGCCCGACCAGCCTCCCAGTGACACTGTTCATCTGTTCTGTTTATTATATACAGCTGTGAGCAGCATAATGGGTCTGAAGTCTGTTTAACCTACTTCCTTTTGCTTACCTGAGCTCTCTTTGACTCACGGTCACTTTCCAATAATTGTCTGACATGCAGACTGGACAGGTAAATCATTCTGACTATGGCAGCTTTACTGGTGCAACTTACACACCGAAAGTGTAAAAGAAAAATGTGTATGTTATAAAGAATTTAAAATCGGAGAAAATAAAAATGGCAATGCTGAACAAGTGCATTTCAAACAGCAATTTTCTATTCCTTGTGAAGATCTTTTCTGCACAGAGTAGTTTTGTAATAGCTGTCTTACATTATATGTATTCTTCTTCCTGTTCCAGAATAGGTTTTCAAAGTATTGAAAGGCCTTCGTTCACTTTAACTAAGACTGTTACTGTGTATAGGAACTTAAGACCGCTAAATAGACTGGATTCTCAGGATATGCAAATAGTATAGCTCCAGCGAACTAAAAAATAGCCGAACTGATGTGCTTCTTACAAGATTTCTGACCATTATCACATGATGAAAGATCCACTTCTATTGCTGTTGCACAGAAAATTTGAGAAATTATCACTTAATTGAAGTGGTGGATCATTAATGACATTTGCTTGAATTCAAAGTATTTTTCTGTAGATTCCAATCATTAGCCAGATTGGGGAAGACACCACTAGACTGATGCAGAAATTCTTACCTCTTGTTTTTACAGAGGAGCATCAGTATGAGCTCTTTAAGTATGGTCAGTAATGTGCAGATACATCTGTAAGGATGCCCCAAGAAATCTTGCAGGGGAAAAATTAGTGCTGACAGTATTCTTATTCTGGGGTTAGAGCTTATATTGCATGTGTTTTGCTGGCCTTACTTATATGTAAAAGAAGATCTGTTCCTTGGCTATTAACCCGAGAGAGTCCTGCAAGAGATATTGTACTGCCCCAGCTGAGCAATGTATTGGCGTCTCACGGTTCCAGTCTATACTATAGTCAGTGGTGCTGCTAAAGTCCCCTTCGCATGACTGAGGTGAACAAGAGATTCCTTCACGCCACTGTTAGGCTGTACCCCTGGCAGACAGCCAGCATCAATCACATTTCAAATGTAGATTAGATAGCTTCCTGCCAGGAAGGACAGCATGAATCTTTACTTTGTTGTTTGTCTCCTCCACTTGTTGGCTTACCACTACGTTTCTGTCAATAAGAATGTTCTTCCCTCTGTACACAGGTGGTCTTATGCTAAGTTGCAAGACTTAAGTTTCCTTCACTGGTTGGTCTGGCCATGAGACCCTTGGCTGAATTTCTTTTGTGAATCCTTGAGATGATAGGATATTTAGAAGATCCCAGGCCGGCTGCTCTAGCAGAAGGACACCAGCTAAAACCCTGACCCTACGTCATCCTATGGGCACTTTGAAGCAGAACACCTTGAACTCCTGTGGTGGGTTATTCAGACTCTTCCTAAATGTTGCTGGAATTCTGGGACACGTCCTGGTGAGGAAAAGTAATCAACTCATTTCATCCAACAGCATGTCATGATGCAATGGATTTTTTTTTTATTAGTCTTTAAAAAGAAGATTATGGATAAGCATCTGCATCACTGCTTCAACCTGTCTGTTGTTCATTGAAGGGTGAAGTCTGCAGAGAATCAGAGAACACCTATTTATTCCTTGGTGCTTGTACTTGAGGCTTGTGACATACTGACAAGAAAGCAGTTTTTTCTATATATTACCTAATAAGGAAAAACAATGGTATGTTCATCTGTTCTGACAGGAGCTCTTTTTCACGGTCATCTCTATACCCAAGATCTTGAGCCAAAAGCACTTGCTTCCTACTTGGCTCTTGACAGAGCAGAGACCTGCATGAACTAAGAGCTCCCAATTTTAGCAAGAGCACCAAATACTGATCTAATGCTAGGAAAACAGGTTTTAGCAGTGATCTATTGGTTTTAGTCTTATTTCAGAAAGGAAAAGGTGAGAATTTTTCTTGGGTTTCTCTGTATTCAGTTTCTCTATAAATAGCTTCATAAACCTGATGATAGCACTGCTGCCAGTGAGTGTGTTGGAACAAACACATTCACCAGTCTTGAAGCAGGAGGGCTCCTTGTTTGGGACTTGCCCCGTCAATCACTTCTAATCTCCCCTCAACTCTTCCTGCTCCTGACTGTAATGCCCTTCTACTCTATTTTCCATTTTCCAATACCTGAAGTTCATTGATGAGTCCCGTCACATGTGAGCATGTGCTTGGCTCCTTGCCCTGGGCTCAAGTGTCAGAGGCAATGGGGAGCGTAGCTGAGTGCTGAGTGCCGAGAAGAGGAACTGAGCAGGGAGTTACGGGTATGCTGCCTCCCACACTGCCAGCACGGTTGGACAGAAGTGAGGGACAAGAGCAGATGGATGGATTTGGAGGAGGGCAGGGTGGAAAAGAGGTCAGGGGAGAGAGAAAGCAAAGCAAGGGAGACAAAATTCGAACTGCCCTCCAGCAGTGTACAATCTCACTCCAGCACAAGACAAATCTCCCTCAAGTATCCGTCTGGACTTGGCAGCTCTGTAAGTAGTGCTACAAATGGTGTCAGTAGCAGTGCATCTTCATGTTAATGCCAGTAAGTGTTAGCTAGGAACTACCCGAGGACTGCTGTCCTGAAGCCAAACCAGAAAGAAGAAAAATGAAGACGCTTTCAGCTGTTCCTGGAGTTCACGTCCTGCCTTAGCACATCCATTCTTTCGACTAGTGAGCTGTCACGTATGCCTTAGAAAAGTGCAGTGCCTGGGAGAGGGAGGAGGGAGGGGAAAGTATCCCAGCATCCCATGACCGTGACTTTTGCAGAGATTTTTTTTAATGTCAGGGGATGAGTTCTGGCTGATACCTGCGCAAGCCAGCCTTGGGCTTCCTGTTGTTTCCCTGCCATTTGCACAGCCTCAGTAGGCAGGAGCTCTAAGGCTGTGCTTGCAAGAGACTAACTCTTGGGCAGTCCATTTTAGGTTCGTGGGCAGGCTCTGACTGCAGTTCTGACAGCAGGGAGGCTGGGTCAGAATCTGGAAGTTCTTGTAAATAATCAGCAAGAGCAGCTTACACATGGGTATCATATTTTTCCTTTATAACCAACAAAAGAACAGAGTCTGATTTATGGCTGTCTATTAATCTTGTAACAGACAGACCAGCATTTTGTCATGTATAGTGGAAAACAGCATGTCCCCTAAAAGAACTTGAAGATTTGCTAATACATTGATGACAAATCTTTGTACCTGCTTGATGCACGTATGACAAAGACCTTGTTTCAATCAACTTTTGAAATTACTCTTGAGTTTAATTACTTTGCTAACATCTCTGTGGCAGTGTTTACATGAGACAAACTGTGAACACATACAGTATTGTTTTTCCTCAGTGTCACAGGGGTTTATCTATTATTTGAGAAACACTTTGAGATATTTAGATAATAATGAAAGATTATTACAGACTTGGCACAACTGATGCAAAGCGGAATGTTGAGATGTGTTTGACTATTTTACGTGGAAGGGGAGGGAAAGGATTTCAAGAGCATTTTCCTGCTGTGAGTCAGGACTAGAATATCAAGATGAATGATTTTGAATATTTTTTTTTTGTAATACCCTTAGCATTTCACCGGTTTGTTTACAGATTCTGGTTGATGAATACAAGCCTACAACATTAGACTGTTTTTCTTTGTTACCCTTCACTGATAGCTTTTCTTCTTGGGTCCATAGGGGTATGCAGGGCACAGATTGAAAACACTGACCTAAATGATTTCTGGCAGATGATTTTGTGCCCTGTTCTTAGCTACTTCTGATGAAGGAGATTTCAGTATCTCAATGGCTGTTCCCATGCTTAGCTATCCTTGTAGCTAGACTTTTCCCTAACACATTATCCCCTACTTCCTCGGTACAGATTAATCAATTATTTCTTGTCCTATTCTTAAGGGATCTAAGGAAGAATTCATCACTGTCTTCAGTTAGTCAGTGTCTTATTTTCATTTGTGAGACTACAGTTCACATTTTTACACTTAGTCTGAACAGCTTTTTCATTTATATTAAGATAATACTTTAGAAAGTTGCAATGAAAATCAAAGTGGGATTTTGAAAAGATGACTGTGTTGATAATCATTTTGTGTCATGAAGAAATTACATTTGAATATGTGCTGGAGTTTGATTTACTGTGGCTGAAACCAAGACAAGAGATCAGTCAAAACTGATTGACGGAAGAGACTGGTATTTCCAATATTCTTTAAACACAGATCCAGTGTTTAACATCTCCTGTAGTTTCCTAAGTCATTCTCTCCTTCTATGTTCCTGTACTCTTAACACTCAGTTACAATGAAACGTGTCAGTATTTAGCCACCATTCAATATTCTGGTGATGTGAAGCAGAGAAAGATGTCGAATAGAGCAACCTTTTCTGTGCCATTCAGAAGTTGCTTCCCTTTTCTATTAGCCTGAAGAAAGAAAAACATATCTTCATCTTCATTGGTTGCTAACAATATACAGTCATATGAAAACTTGTGCAGAAGCCAAAAATGGACATAAAGTTAAAGAAATAAAGTACAGATGTCCAAAATAGGAGTGGCTTTTTTTGGATAGGTCTTAAAACATACAAGTCTTAGAGCAGGAGAGTGGATTTCTACTCCAGCCTCATCGTTTGCTGTGTGATCTTGGTTGAGCAGTTTCTTTTTTGTTTAGGCTATACCTACACAGTTGTATTCAGCAAGAGTTGAACGCTGCTGTCTGAGCTAGGTCAGCCCAAGGAAACTGTGAACTGGAACCTATCTGGTATAGCACTGTTTGGAACCAAATATGTCCTGCGAAGTGGCTAGGCCTATAAACAGAAGCTCAGGACTATGCTAACAAAGCTACCCAGCTTTTGGCTTGAACCTGGTTTCTGTGCAAATCTTAATGAAAGCTGGATCAGTCTGCAAGAAGGAGCCTAAAAAGACTTTTGAATTCCTCACATGAAAGATTAAGGAAAATTATTGTTGTCCAGCATCAGATTTTTCCAGAATGATTTGAAAGACAGTGATGTACGGTAATTGTTTCTATTTATAATATATTCAAGGCAGTGACACTCCTGTTCTAAACACTGCTTATGTTAGGGCCCCTGTTCTGAAGAGTTTATTCTCTATGAAATAAATAATTATAATATGTAACTATTAATAAGGACATATATGAAAACTAATTTAGGATTGGATTTGTTGGCATAGTGAGATTTTCTGGGTTTTATATGGTTAAGGGCACTGAGATTTTAGTCCTGCAACCTTTTTATTTTCCTTAGCAGCCATTGTGTTTCCTTTCCCTGCTTTGAAAGCTCCTTGTGAGATGGATGCTTGAACTGCCATTCTTCTGTGCTTTAAAGAATTTACAATTAGAAATGGCAGGGCCTTTCAGAAATACAGTAAGTATAAAAATGGTATTCAGACCCTGCTCTCTTTCTCACTGTACTTTCTTGACTAAAATTAAATTAGCTTGTACGTACTTTTTTTTCTATATCTTTAGGGAAACTAGGTTCAGAATTGCTAAAGTGAAATTATAGAATACCAGAGTCTTTAAACAGCCTCACAAAATCCATTGAAAACAAAGGAAAGGGACATGGCATAGCTCAGAGGAATGGTAATTGCATAGATTTTTTAATCTTTTACACACTTGTTAAACTAATCACAACTAGAATAATAAGTAATCCAACCAGTCAGGTTTACCCAGCACCCAATTTCTAGCCATTTGTCTGCAAGCAGATTGTAATTTTCTTATATTTTTTACAATTGTCAGTCACAGATATCACATTGTATTGCTACTTTTCCTTCATTGGTTAAGAGTGTATGCACTTCCTGCCAGCATGAAATATTTAATGAATTTGACATTTAGTTTTATGTGAAAATGTATGCTGCTAACATCCATTTTCTTAAATGTGTATAGAAAATGAGTGAAATAAAATGCTTATGTTTCTGGGAAGGAAAAATGAGAATGAAAGATGATAAAAAGTGAAAAAATCAAATCCACTCAACAAGACAAATGAATGTTTTTGTTCCATATTGACCCAATGTCATGGTTTAACCCCAGCCGGCAACTAAGCACCACGCAGCTGCTTGCTCACTCCTCCCCACCCCGATGGGATGGGGAGGAGAATCAGAAAAAAAAGAAAAAATCATGGGTTGAGATAAGAACAGTTTAATAATTGAAAAAAAAAAAAAGAAAAGGAAAATAACAAAAAGAGAGAAATAAACCCCAAGAAAAACAAGTGATGCACAACGCAATTGCTCACCACCTCCTGACCAATGCCCAGCCAGTCCCTGAGCAGTGACCTGGGCCTCCCGGACAACTCCCCCTATTTTATATCCTGAGCATGATGTCCTATGGTATGGAATATCCCTTTGGCTAGTTCGGGTCAGCTGTCCTGGCCATGCTCCCTCCCAGCTTCTTGTATGCCTCCTTGCTGGCAGAGCATGGGAAACTGAAAAGTCCTTGACTTAGGATAAGCATTACTTAGCAACAACTAAAACATCAGTGTGTTATCAACATTACTCTCATACTAAATCCAAAACACAGCACTGTACCAGCTACTAGGAAGATAATTAACTCTATCCCAGCCAAAACCAGGCCACCCAACTCCAGTAGAGAGTGACAAAAAGGCATTATTGTTGGAAGGCTGCTTGTTCTTTCTGTAGCTAACTTATGTTCATCACTGTAGTTTAAGTTCTGATCTATACATTGATATTCTTAGGGCATGTTTGTAATGGACTGATGACTTTTTCACCGAAATCCATATGCATGCTCTGACTGGTGAGACTCAGAGGAAAAACAATGCTGAACAATACAGTCTGAGTCGTGTCCTCATCTTTATTGCCCCTGTGCAAACTGTCTGTAGTGTGTTGACCTTGGCTGGCTGCCAAGATGCCCATCCAGCCGCTCTCTCACTCCTCCTCAGCAGGAGAGGGAGAGAAAATAAGATGGAAATGTTTGTGGGTTGAGATAAAGACACGGAGATCACTTAGTAATTACCATGATGGGCAAATCAGACTCGTCTTGGGGAAAGTTAGTTTAATTTATTGCCAATTAAAATAGATTTGGATGGTGAGAAATGAAGACAAGGGTTAAACTACCTTTCCCCTCCTTTATTTTTTTCCTAGGCTCCTTCATTCTTGAGTCCTCTTCCTCCTCCCCACCCCACATGGTGCAGGGGCGATGGGGAATGGGGGGTTGTGGTGAGTTCATAACAGTTCCTCTAGGCTGCACCTTCCTCCTCACACTTTTCCCTTGCTCCAGCACGGGTCCTTCCTATGGGCTGCAGTCCTTTAGGATAAACCTGCTCCAGCATGGTCTCTCCATGGGCAGCAGGCCTTCAGGAAATATCATCCTGCTCTGGTCTGGGGTCCTCCACGTGCTGCAGTGTGTCTGCTCTGGTGTGGTCCTCTCCATGGGCTGCAGGGAAATACCTGCTCCACTGTGGTCTCTTCCAAAACTCACACAGGCTGCAGGAGAATGTCTCCTGCAGCTCCTGGAGCACCTCTTTCTCCTTCACCGACCTTGGTGTCTTCAGGATTGTTTCTCACACTTTTTTTCTCATTCATCACTGCCTAAACAGCATTTTTCCCTTTCTTAACTATGCTTTCACAGAGGTGCTGCCAGCTTCACTGATGGGCTCAGCTGTGTCCTGCAGTGGGTCTATTGGAGTCAGCAGGAACTGGCTGTGTCTGGCATGGGACAGCCCCTGGCCTTCTCCCACAGAGACCACTACTGTAGCTGCTCCACTACCAACACCTTGCCACCTAAACCAAGTGTACTGTCATGGCGACCAGATAGCCAGGTACTTGGTTTCAGTCAGGCACTTGCTGCACAGCTAAATTGAAGCAGCGATACTCTGGTAGTATGGACAGTAGAAGTTGAGAAGATTCCCGTGGGATTTGTCCTTTGGAAGAAACAGCTATCAAATAGGAGTGACAGTGGAAGGCAAGATTCATTCTGACAACTTACTGCATAGCTAAGTTTCTTGTCTGCCACTGAAGAAGCTCTCCTGGAACAGAGAAGAGGCTTTGGTTTCCCTTAGTTCTTCTGATCTGCAGTGCACCAGCATCACCACTCTGTGAAGACTCTCATAGTTGGGAAGCTCTTTCTATAGAAAGAGAGACCTTAACTCAGACCACACTGATTTCTTAATTTCTACCATGTTCCAATTTAGGCTGCTTAAGATTTTTTATTTTTGCCTATCTATAGTTTTCTAATGAAGAAGAATGAAAGCCACATTATAAAACAGTGGGTTTTTTTGTTTTCTCATAACAACTGCATTCTAAATCAATTAAGCAGTTGGGGTATTCCAAGAGCTATTAATTAGTATGTTTCAATTATAACTGATGAAGCAGAATTATGTAGATTTTTTTGGAAACGTACCGAGATTCATGATTTCAAGCACTAGCTGGGAATGCATCACAAATTATACAAAATTTGCAGAAGTCTTTTGATATGACATTTTCTGCAAAGCTGCTGCCAGGGATGGCAAAGCAATGGTTAGGCATAATTCCCTCTGGTTCATATTGCTGACATTTCTCTCCCCACCAACAGAGAGAACTCAATATATGAACTTTTACTTTATTTCACTAGCATTGTCCTACAACAGGAAGCAAACAGTGACTGTATTACTTACACAGTTTTGTAACCTAACATACTCCTCCCTTCTCCCGGCCCCACTCTGGGAAAGGAGCAATTGGGAGCAATTAGTGCTACTTTCTTTCTAACAGCACATTCAATCTTTTTGATTTAATGTATGTTGCCCTTTCTGCCTTTACCTGTCTCTCTTTCCATACTTAGTTGAATGCCTTGCCACTGATGGCTGCATTTGCAGCAGACTGCTGAGATGTTGCTGAAGTCAGCAGCGTTAATACTGCATTAGAGAATCCACTTCAGGGAAAACAATGTTAGATTTAACCAGTGGGGTACTGCTGCAGTGGAAAGCTATATGCTCAGAGGCACTCTGTGCATTTTCCAAACAAACAATACGTCAAGCTTTGCTTTCACGAACAGTAAATGTAACAGTAATGCTTCTCACTTCAATGGCAGTTTGCAGCAAAATGCTGTACAAACAGTAGGGTGAAATTCCCCTGTGTGCCAGGCTTGCGATGACTTTCACTGCTCAAGTCGTGTGGTTGAACACTTTGGGGATATGCAGAGGGACCAGGGCCAAACCGGTGTAAAACATGTCAGCGCTGAGAGCAGTTTTCTTGATCCATGGCTGTTCGGATCCTGTGGTCCCCAGACAGCAGTGCTTATTATTATGCCTCAGTCCAGAGCAACAGCCACAGGGATACCAGTGTTCTGCCCCATATGTAATCGTAGCCTGCAGGCAGGATTTTGTCTCCCATTTCTTGATCACAGCTGAAATGTCACCTGTTAATTAGCTCACATCATGCAAAGATGCTGCACAAAAGCAAAGGCAGACACAATCATTGTCTACTGGGATTTTTGCTCTAAAAGCCAGACTTTCTAAACCGGCGTCAGATTTTTGAGTGCCCAGTGTGTAAAAATCCAGCATTCATTGTGCTGGTTAAATGGATGCTCTCTACTTTACAAAACCTGTTAAAAAACCACAACAGACAGAGATGAAGAATGGGGGTGGGGAAGGGCCTGAAATAGCAAGCAAAGCAGGTAGTGAAAATGATTAGCCACGTCCTCATAATGCAAAATTTTAATGGCTTAATGATTTTTTGGTTATACATGGACAGAAACTTCCACATTTCATTATTTCTGTCATGCATATAGCAACCTCCCGCTTCCTGTTGGACATACAAATTCCCTTCATCCATAAACCTGCATGCATTTTCTGTTTGTGACATATTCATGAGAAGTTCATATAGCTGATATCTTAATACACTGATAGCCTCAGCTCTTCCTCTAACATACCTCATCCTTGCTCTGACTTCCAGGCACAGCCCTGCTGTCTTAACCCAAGCAGCCAGTAGCTGAAATCACTTTGGGGATTCTGTGGGAAGGTTGTGAAATTGGAAGCAAATGCTAGATACCCATATCCCCCAGGAACTTCTGTTTGGAGATAAGCCAGAGCCTTGGAGTGCAAGATCATATGTTATCCACTGGTGGGCTGCTCATTTGCCTGCCTTTCCACACTGTTCAATCAGGAAGCCTTTTGATGTTATCTTCAGTGTGTGGCCATTTCAGAATAGGGGTATGGGGGAACCCTAACAACTAGAATACCCTGCCTAGTGAAAAAGAAATAAATGAGGCTCCCGCTAGGATGCTAAAACAGTTATGGCCAGTGGAGTCCCTTCATCCCCCAGTCCTTTACGACCCATTTTAGAGAAGATAGATCCACCTGCTTTTAGTGGCCAGTTCAGGGAAGCTGTAGCGGACTTGCCTAGCACCTCACAGACATTTCTGAGTCTTGGTGCTCCAGGTCTCTGTTCTGCGACTTCATACACTTGACAAAATATCATAGTTCTAAATTACTTCAGGAGGGAAAGCTGGCTTATTAAGTAGTGCTACAGGAAGGTTGTACATGTGCTGATAACCCAATGTAGGATCTTGTGAAAGCTGTAGGGAGAATGATTTGCTCATGAATTTTCTCAGTGAAACTGGACTGCATGATAAGATTACTTTATAATTTGAACTAAACTTCTAGTTTTAAGACAAAGATAAGGAAGACTCCATGGGAAATTTTGAGTGCTCGACTATGTAAATGTTTGAAGAAAGCATAATTTCCTTTCTTTAAAAAAACATCCCATCATATTATGAGGATTTTTGGGAAACATACTGGTACTTACCTTCAGATGCACATCAAAGAACCTTTTTACTTGAGCTGAAAGTACTTTGTTGCCTTCCTTGGATGGACCCACTAAAATGGGAGATGAAATGTCCTGTCTCATTTTTGATCAACTCATGTATTAAACTTAAAGCCAGCTGCTGGGTTTATGAATGCATAAGTATATATGCCTTTAATCTAATTCTGTGCTGAATCCTGTGAAAGGAACACTTGCATCAGATGTGTCAAGAATACTCTACTATACTCTCATTAAAATGTACATACATTCCTGTGTGCTCATGTAACTCAGGAACATGAAAGAAAATAAAGTACTAAATAAGACACTCCATTAAACCTGACTTACATTTTTCACAGATAAAAATTGTGACAGCAGTACCACAGAGGAGGGTATGTTAAATTAAAAAAAAATTGTATTTGGTCTAAACAGTTGAGAAACTCTCCTCTAAAACCAGGTTTCTTCAGTATCTCCTATGTTCTTGGCATATTGGGTAAGATAGTTGCCAGGTTATAGGTCATTGTGGCAAAGCCATGCTCAATGTTTTCATAATCAAAAGCCAGTTGAACATCCTCTCAGAATTTTGGCTCTTATTTGAAGCTGTCCCTCTGAGGTGGCTGTACTTTGAACCTCTCTGTCTGGAGATTTTCCCTTTAAATTAGAACTATTTTCACAGAGTCATAACAGGTTATCTAGCTCACCCTGATGCTGTAAAGCAGGGCCAACTATACCTAAATATTTCTGGCAGAAATTAGTCTAACCTGTTCTTAGAAACATCAGTCTCCTAAAGCAAAGCATACCTGCAGTAATAAAGGACAATTTTTAACCTTAAGCAATGTCTTATGGTGTATCATTTCAATAGCTCCAATGTTTTACATTACAGCATTTTGCTTTAGAATAGAATATTTCAGTTGGAAGGAACCTACAACGGTCATCTAGTCCAACTGCCAACTGCTTAAGCTGGGTTAAGTTTTGCCCCAGTCTTCTTGATGCTCAGTGAGTAAGAGTTTTGATTCCTTCTCATCAATGTTAGCAGAAATCTCAGGTATTTAAGCTCCTCACGTATCAATGGGAGGCCTGTCTGCACCCTTCATCAGTACCTCAAATGCAGGTAGTGCGGTACTCTTGGAGGTGAGCAACTGTACAGATCTTAACATTTTAATTTGACTTGTAACATCAACATCTTCAGCTGCTTTATTTTGAAGCTTATCGAGACAAACAGGAACCCACCTTTGTTTCCCCACTGGCATCCTCTTACTGGAGTAAGGCCTGTGTTGAAACACTGGTGTGTTCCTTTGAGGGTACCTGTTCCTTTGAGGTTACCTGTCTACTAATTTAGTGCATGCATATGAATGGAGCTTCATCATGGCTTTCAGTGAGGCAGATTAAGTCTTCTTTGATATGATTTAACAAACACACATGGATGAGACTCTGTTCTGGGACAAGCCTGTTCTGACAGCAGCTTGTCTTGAAGAAACATGGATAAACAAAGCAGGGATTGTTCTGCATTTACTGTAAACGCATCCTCTTCTCTTTTCCTCTGTGTCCTAAACTATAGTCTAAACTATCTCTACAAATCCAAGAATTTATGTAGTCCTTCATTTTCTTAAACTGTATGTATACCTCTGCACATTGTTATATTGCCACTGTAGTCCATCCTTTGATCTTCGTAAAACTTCTACTTGTTAAACTTCTGGAAGTTTATATAGCTTTTACGTTTATATGTTTGTTCAAAAATTGTACAGACATGGATTCTTACAGGACACTTGTGTTTGTTAGAAAAGTAAGCACTACTTTATCTTATTCTACTTGGTGAAACCATGGTTTAAAGGTGAATGGTAGGACTCTTCTGAGAGCAGAGGATCATGGAGGCAGAGTTCCAATTAGAAATCGGGACTTATGATACCATACCGTGTGCTGAAGTCACTAACTCCACTCTCTTGTCGTAGAGTGAGATAGCTGCTAGATGGAGTATCTACACTGGTTTTCCAATATCTAACTGCTGCTTAAAATCTACCCTGAAACATCTGTGAGGTATTGACTGCAGTTGTGTTTTCTGCATCAGCTTTGTAAGAAGACCGTCTCTGTTATACATCAGTTGCTCATCTAGCTGCTTTAGTAGAGTCTTCTTGTGTATTAATTTATATAATATAAAATACTTTAGGATCAACATTTCGACATACACTTGGGGTAGTTATTACTAATAGCAGAAAATTAAAGACTTTAATGCAATTCTTCTTAGGGAACAAGTTCTTTTATTTTAGAGATAAGCAAGCCGAGCAGAGTAATCCATTGAGCTGTTTAAGTGACACAATATTTATAAGAACATTTTACGTTCCCTACCCTGAACTTCCCATCTTGTTCTTACATCAGTACAACACATTTCCCTTCCAAGATGGAATTAAACAGGCCATGATTTTACTGTAAAGCTGTTATTAACACTTTGCCAGAAATACGATTTGAATAAGAAACAACATTTATACTAGCAGAGAGGGAAAGAAAACTCAGAAAAGCTGTTTTACCAGCTCCTGACTTCCTTCCTCTTTACTTATCATTTGTGGGATATCAAAGTCAGGCATGTCTCACCACTGACAGGCTCAACCAGCCTACACTGGACTATGCCAGTCATGGTAAGGTGGATATCTGTGTCAAAAAATTGTAGCATGCTGTTTCTGTCATCTGAATTCTGCTCTCTTCTTACCATGTGAGCCTCAGATCCTGAGACTATTTTGCTGAGTAATCTCAAGTGTGCAAAATCAGCCCTCAGGCTTGCAGATTTTGTGTTGATTCACAATATACGCAGTAGTTATTGGCTCTAACTAATGTAAATTAATTGAATGCCATGGAATCCATGGAAGTTATGTTACACTGGTTTACATCAGCTGAGCCACTTCTGGGAATACTCAAATTTATTTAGTTCAGTAAAGAGACGTTGTGACTCAGATATAAGATATTTGCCTATAGAGGAAGGAAGATTATAACAAACAGCTACACACAACCTCTCTATTTTACGTTTCTTCTGAATACTTTTCTGATATTTCCTGCTGAAACTCACTGTATCTATTACAATAATCCTTTCCTTTTAGGACATGTAGAGAATGAAATGATCTCTTTTACAAAAAATGTGACTTCTTTCTAATACTGTCACTCTTCTCCCTATTGTCACAAGTTCTTAGAACTTACATGAAATATATCTGGAGGTAAGAGAAGTTACCTTTTAAGTTTGATGTCATTCCATCCTGGCTGATAAGTGTTGGGGACCATAACGACCTTTTGATGGTCAAACTGACCAGCTGTGCCACAGGGTGTTGCAAAACTGAGATAACACACAAAGGAGATCAACCACAGAGGCTTTTCCTCTGATCTTGGATCCTTTCTAATCTAATTAGTATCTGGAACCTCCAAGTCACATGTGAAAAGAAATATTAACTGTAAGTGTAAAGCAACTATAGATTTCTGTAGTTTATCAGTTAGCAAGTAAGCTGGAAGCTCTATCCTTAATGCAATGCTTCAGAGAAGTATTGCTTCTAGGAAAACATGACTGTAGTAAACAGCTGAGTTCTTAAATTATTGAGTATCATAAAATGGTTTCTATTGGGAAAGAGTTGTAGCCCACTTCAAACCCAAGGTGTAATCACATTGTATGTTCAAATTGTATAGAATCAGTTTATGGTTCCACTCTGATCAGATGTTGTAAATCCTTCTGCTTTAATTTCTGAACACAACAGCAAAGACACTTTGAGAATAAGTTCAGAGAATGCAGCTAAAGTGACTGTATTTTAACTGCAATCTGATTTAGGTCTGATATGAAATAAATCAATCCGGTTTCAGAGAAATTACAGGCCAGTGACAGCTGCACCGTGGTAAGATTACAGCAGGGATTTGGTTTAAAATGAATCCAGCATCTTTAAAGCCTGCATGTGGTACCATTATACCAGTGGATGCTGAGGAACCCGGCCTCATTCTGCCATTGCTAACGCTGGCAACAGAGAGTGGGGAAGTGTGATGCTGAGACACCTGAATTACCTGGAGGCGAGCCAGCTTTGATTCAGATGCCTTGGTAGCTTGAAACAGTGGTTGGGCTAATAAGTCTGGCTGGAAGTCAGGGCTTATTAGCTCTGATGTACTGCTAAGGTCACACGGGCTATACAGTGTCTCAGTCCCAAGCTGGGAGGTCCATCGCTGTGCTTGGCATGTGAGTCACTTTGACCTCAGATATCTAGTATGCTTTGGCTGAAGAATGATTTATGCTAAAATTTGTAAAGCTTCCAGGCTTCAAGAACATTTTCAGAAGTGATCGTTTTGTGAATCCATGTGAATAATACGGGCCTGCTTGTGTTGGTGAGCCAAACAGCATTGTAGTTTACAAAGCATTTTCTGTTTCTGTCAATACCAGGCCAGGTAGTGATCACTGATCATTGACAGTTCAATTTCTTAGCACTATTAATACTGTTAGTGTTATGATTTAAGGACATAAATCACTGCCAGGGTCCCTCACCAAACACTAGTCAAAATTTTCATATTCTTATTGGATAAATGTTTTTCTGCATCCTTCTGAAATTTTTGCATATGCAACTGGCCTGTCTGGTTCTAGAGGCAATGGGTGAAGCAAACCGTTGGGGTGGCTTGTGTATGGATGGACAGATGGAGCCTTCCAGATGAGAAGAATCGCATGTATGTGAATAACATGGTTTATGCGAGAGTCTTGAAAATGGTATTTAGGGAAGTTGTATATGAACATCAAGGTCATACCCTTATGGATTTGATTTTGAATAAGACTTTTTTACTTTGTGTTTCAGTGGCTGTTCCCTCACCAGTGCCAGCTTGTGAACCTGAGCCCAAAACTAACGGGCATTACCCAGCTCCACGACTCTCCATTTCCTCCCGAGCCACGGTCGTTGCTACCATGGAAGCCCCTTCTCAAGGCCTGCAGACAGTCATGA
This sequence comes from Haliaeetus leucocephalus, assembly GCF_000737465.1. Classification (NCBI taxonomy): domain Eukaryota; kingdom Metazoa; phylum Chordata; class Aves; order Accipitriformes; family Accipitridae; genus Haliaeetus; species Haliaeetus leucocephalus. The sequence continues at coordinate 9,662,434 of NW_010973368.1, read as the reverse complement.
AGTGGAAAACAGTGGTGGCCATCTTTGTTGTGGTGGTAGTTTACCTGGTGACGGGAGGACTCGTCTTCCGTGCCCTGGAGCAGCCCTTCGAAAGCAGGCAGAAGAACACAATCGCACTAGAGAAGGCTGATTTTCTTCGGGAGCATGTTTGTGTAACCCAGCTAGAGCTGGAGACGCTGATTCAGGTAGGCCCCGTGAAGAAGACAGTACTTCCTGGAAGTTAGGATAAACAGCTTGGTGGTTTTTGATCAGCTGTGTTGGTGGGGAACAAAATTGTTTCCTTGCTCTTGCCATGGGCAGTGTGGTCATTTTAAAGTCCGGGAAACAGAAACTATGTCTCCAAAACATTGTAAATAGAGGTTAAATGTATTCACTAAAAAATAAAAAATGTGTGCAAAGAAAATCAGAACTTAATATCTGGAAGAAATTTTTGTGAGATGTGACAGATTTGCAAGACATTTGCCCATCATCTCTGTAATTTTCAAATTATATTAAGTTCTTAATTCTTCCTCCAAAATTAAACACAGCAACTAAGAGAGCAAACAGAAAATGATAGGTGGGAATTTTAAAATATTCAGCCAAGAATTCTGAACTTACTGGTATATTAATTTACAGGTTTACTATTGTGAATTTTAGGTAAATGAATGATGATGAAGTAAACAATTAAAAATAGAAAAAAATTGGCATTTAAGAACTACTGAATTTTTAGTCCGGTCTAGTATGCAAAGCTATAGAATCAATTTTCAAGGAAATAAATATCAAGTATGTAGCGATAAATGTAATGGAAAATGGAGTAACATGCAAGAAAGATCTATCAAGGATAGAGTTATATTTCATTGATTAAAACTCTAGGCAAGGAAAGTATTATGGATCTTACAAGACTTCAGTAGAGTATCTTCTAGGATCCCATGTAGAAACCTATAAGTTAGCCTGGAGAAAATATAGATAATAAACGTGAGATACCTAAGGAATATATTCCAAAGTTGAACTTCAGCCTCATATTTCAGACCTGAATTTGTGTCTGAACCTTCCAGGAGCACAATGTGTTTCCCTCTGGGTGTTGCACCAGAGTTCTGTTGCGATTTCAGGGTTTTTGAAAGAACAAAGAGCTATCCCATGCATTCTTGTGTCCATCCACCCAACTGTGTTATAAAACCCTTTCTATAAGTGAATCAGATCTATAAGCTGCATATTTCTTTTAAGAAGCTGTTCCACTACCTTATTGCTATGATGAAAAAAGCATTCTCCCACTTTTCAGCCTAAACTTGTTCAGTTTCCTTGTACTTTGTCTTCTACAGACAACGTCCCATTGCTTAATAGATTCTTCTCCCTTGCCCACAGGTGTAGACAGCAATGCTCTTCTGCCTCTCCTAAGCAAAACAAATTCTTTCTGTTTCTTTGCAGATAGATGTGGGCTCTCCCTGCTTGTGCTCTGTGTTCATAGAAGACGGGTCAGTTCTGAGTCAGAGGCTGTGTACCTGTGTCTTTGGGCAGCCTAGTACTGTGGCTAAGAAGCCAAACCTGCTTCAGCAAGAAGCGGTATTGTGCTGATGTGACTATACAGCTTTTGGGTCAGGGCTGGCTTGGATCACATCCTTCATCTGTCTGCAAAAGGCAGGTGAACATGTTTGGTTGGTAGCATGAATTCTGTTCAGGGATATTGGTTCAGATGTGTTTCTCATGGCAGTGTTGCAGAGATCTGTATTTCCCGCAACTGCTTAGGTATAATGTGTGCTAGCTGTTTAAAGGATTTTTAGAAAATACTAAAAGCAAGAAGTTTGTATTCCCTTGATGGGAATGCCACCATTAAAAGATATGCAAAATGCTTTCTTTTCTAGCAGAAAGCAGAACACATAATAGGTGCAACAAGCAAAGCACCTCAACAGGATGGTAGACTCCTGCATAGCAACTGCAGTACAAAGATTTCTAGATAGCCCCTATTCTCTAGCCTATGCTATGTACCAGTTTTAATTATTTTACACAACATTTTTCCTTCTTTCGCCTCAAAAGTGGTGACACTAAAATGAAAAACAGCCATACTGTGTCATTAGAAGGCAGATATTCTGAACAAATCTTATCATTTCCTGAGATTTCAGTATGTCCTCAGGCATTACACTGGGTAATTGGGAATCATTTTGCAAAGGTAAATTAAATGGGTTTAGCAGCTTAGCATGTGAATGTCTTAAGGCCAAGTGATGTGAAATATTGAAACAGATTTGTCAATAAAGAACAAGTTCTTTTGGATTCTTCTGTATGTCTGGAGGTGAAACTGGCTCCAGGGATGTAGTTGGGTATGCTGATACAGTAAACTGTGATTGTAACTGACTTGCACAGAAGAACAGTGAACCACTGCTTGAAGATAATGTCAGGGGGTTAATGTGCTTTCATGCCTTCATGTTGATGATCTCAAAAGTGACTTCTCCCTGGCTGGCACAGTGCATTTCTGCATTGCACCAAATGCTGCATCTGCCTTTACAACTGTGATTTCAGACTGATGTGGCAACCTCCATGGGTTCTGGCTGCTGTGCTGTGTGCGGTCAACACCAGGCTACCGCTAAGGGAGCTATTTATAATTAATGTTATTTGACTGCCTGAAAGCCTTTAGATGAACACAGATCATACTCTCCAGAATGACTGTGTTGATTCACCTCTGTGCTTTAGAGAATACGGAAAAAATACAAAAAGAGAGACCTTAGAACTGGCTTGTATCCTTTTGCTGTGGGGGTGGCTCTGGAACAATCTTTTAAGGAGAAGAGGAAAGGAGCGTCATGGTCTTTACAAGGCTAATGATAGAAAAAATTGTCCCTTTGCCTAAATTTTGATCTTTCAAAGGATTCTTCTTTGGAAAACCTATAAGAAAGATGTATGGCACTGTATGAGGAAGCTGTTGTAATTCAGTGTGGATAAGACATCCTTTCCAACTTGATCTCCAATAACCCACTGCAAATATTAGCACTGGTAGCACAAATGTAAATTGCTGCATCCAGACTGTGAAGTTCATTCATAGACTTTGGAATTAATATAGTGATGAAAGCAGTGCAAATCCCTAGGAAGTTTCAACGTATTTTAAATTTGTATTTACCTCTTGGGTTTTGGTTCAGGTCTGTCTAATACTAACACAAGGACAGGTATTTTTTTCTTACCAATAGCAAGTATTTCACAGTGCAGTCTGTATTTTCCAAAGTCACCTGAAGTGGAAGTTCTTAACAGTACATTTTTGAAGCTCATTTCCGCTTCTGAAGACATTTGTGCAGTGAAGCAAGTTCATTATTTAATACCTCATGTGATCTACAACTTGTCACAATGGTGAATACGAGAATAAGAAAATGACAGAATCGTGTGCTCTATCTCAACACTTTTGACTTTTTAGAGTTAGAGAGAAGTTAAATCTAGAATATGCTAAAAGACAATGAAACTTCAGGTGCTTCAAGTACATTTAGCTGTATTGTACCCATCTGAACAAATAACAGAAGGCAGCAGGACTCAAGTGACTGGACATACAGATGAAAAGAAGAATAACATTAGTAGTTACACTTGCTAACATATTACAAAACTTTTTTGTTGTTGTTCTTGTATGTCATGGCATAAGCTTATTAGTAGCTAGGGTCAAAAAGAAGTCATCCTGCCTTTGTAATAATGCAGACTTAGAGTGTATAATGGGGAGGTTATGCCTCTCAGATAGACCAGATGTTGTCTATCATTAGAGGAATGTCGTGGTTTAACCCCAGCCAGCAACTAAGCACCACGCAGCCGCTCACTCACTCCCCCCCCATCCAGTGGGATGGGGGAGAAAATCGGGAAAAAGAAGTAAAACTCCTGGGTTGAGATAAGAACGGTTTAATAGAACAGAAAAGAAGAAACTAATAATGATAATGATAACACTAATAAAATGACAACAGCAGTAATAAAAGGATTGGAATGTACAAACGATGCTCAGGGCAGTTGCTCACCACCTGCCGACCGACACCCAGCTAGTGCCCGAGCAGCGATCCCCTGCCCCCACTTCCCAGTTCCTAAACTAGATGGGACGTCCCATGGTATGGAATACACCGTTGGCCAGTTTGGGTCAGGTGCCCTGGTTGTGTCCTGTGCCCACTTCTTGTGCCCTGGCTGGGCATGAGAAGCTGAAAAATCCTTGACTATAGTCTAAACACTACTGAGCAACAACTGAAAACATCAGTGTTATCAACATTCTTCACATACTGAACTCAAAACACAGCACTGTACCAGCTACTGGGAAGACAGTTAACTCTATCCCAGCTGAAACCAGGACAGGGAGGCAGGCAGGAAGAACATCAATGTGTTCTGGCAAAGTAATTCCTTTGCACCTGATAAGGGTATTCACATTCTCTTTCTGTGTCGCCTGTGCACTCTGTATGAGTAAAAACTTTTGTAATGAGCCCTGCTTTCATAATGAGCCCTGCACAATGACGTAAGATAGAGTGGCTTGCTACTGTTAGAAGTTGCTTATGTTACTGGTGGGCTGCTTTCTTATTCCTTTTCCTTCAGGGTTTAATTTAGGAGTCTGAGTGATTATAGTATAAAGAAAAAATCACCCACCTGGGAACTAAGTCATATTATCAATGTCCACTAATGACTACAGCAACTCATTAGAGTTAGACTGTAAGCTGGAAAGGAAGCAGAGCTGGAAATAAGCTAATCAGGCTTTACTGGCTAATTATGTTAGTAAGAGTTCATATTTTGGATAGGCATTTTTGATTAGTGTTCTGAACTATGTTCACCCTGAAGGTAAGCAAAAAGGGGAACATCCTGCAAAGATGTTTCAGTTTTCAGCTGGTTCACTAGTGTCATAAGCCAGCTTGTCTTTTCAGGGTGTTTCCTTGTAAAATGAAGAGAACTTTGTTGGCTTTCATGTGCTAGAAGAAAGCTCTAGATGGAGCAGAAAAAATAAGTGGTTTGAGTTAACTATGGGGAAGACTTGCTTGTTGCTGAGGACAGGAAAAGACTATTTGAACTGTGAAGAAAAACAATGGTAAATACCTGATTATTGAACTTTCTGCCTGTGCCTCTGGAGGTTGTCTTCTATATGTCCCACCTTCCCTTCTGCCCCTGATCTTCAGATCTCTTGGGTCCTGTCTCCATTGGTGCAGGCAGCCTAGTTTGTAACTTCGGTCCAGAGAGACTCCAGTTGTATAAGAGACAGCCTGAGCCTAGGACGCTGCAGAAGTCTGCAGGTGTCCTGTAGCTATCTATGTTGCTTCCAGAACTTAGCTAAGAAGTTTGCAGGGAGCTAAGCCCTTTGGACTTAGATGTCTGTGCATGTCCCTTGTTGAATGCTGTAGGTCTGCCCTCAGACACAGTGCATGCACAACAATCAAATCACTATAATCGCAGGTCACTCTCTGGCTGATTGTCACCTAAAGACCTTAATGGGATAAGCAGAAATATTTAAGGGATGAGCTTTCAAAGCTTATGCCTTTTGATTATACCTGAACAAAAATTGCTAGCCTTGGTCCTTCAAAAATGCTGTTGTGGAAAAGTGAATAAATGGGAATTTATGATGAGGATCCCTTAATCACTGTATGAGCGGTGGTGAGAATAAGTAGAGAGGTAAGGAGTATAGAGAAAAGTTATTAAGGAATTAGTCTTTAAAAGCTGCTTGCTAATGAGAAGCATCCTAATAATTGTAATAGAGAAAGATCAGAGCATGAAAGGCAATTGAAACAACTTTTTGTATGCTTGATAGGAATCTGCTTGGAAAAGAATTGTAGAGGGAGATAATCATTATTGGATTAGCATGATCTGTGGAGAGGAATTAATGGAACTAGAAAAAAGATGACAAGAATTTTCTTTCTTATCAAATTCCTATCCTTGGTTACACATAGGGTACATCCTTTGAGTAGCTCAGCACTCAAGAAAGGTATTATGCTTGTCCTTGGAAAAGATTTGTCTTCTTCATGCTTGGGATCTTACTGGAGAAATTAAAGAAACATGAACAAGTGAACCAGATAAAAGCCCTTCTTCCCAGAGAACCAGAAACAGTCTGGTTCCTGTCTTCTCATCAGCTGCACTAGCTCCCAGCTATCTTGTTGCCTATGGGCCTAACTCTAGACTTTTTCTTGATGCAATTGTCTTAATTAGTGACCAAGGAACCTAATACGTTAGTGAAGGCTGGTGTGTACTCACTCACGCACTAAGGAGGATCAGATATGTGAGTATCCGGGCTCGGGGAGAACCACCTGCACCCCAGGGGACAGGGAGCCGGCAGCTGTGGACCCCACCACCGCCAGCCGGGGAGCATGGCTGGCCAGGGCAGCTGGGGCATCCCCCAGCCCAGACTATCAGGTACCTCCCCGGGGACGGGGACGGGGACAGGCTGAGGCTGGGCTGGGACATCAGCCCATGGGTCAGGCCCCAGCTCGTCGGAGCCTGTGGCTGGGCAGGGCAGAGCTGCGGGGAGCTGGAGCCCGACACTTGTACGGTGTCACTGGGGCAGGGACCGAGACAGTGAGTAGTTTCTATTTGGTATAAGGACAATATAATTGATTTTATCCATAGAGAAGTGATACTATTTCGATCTTATGTCGTGGGGGAGAACTCCTGACACCTGGTGAGACAAGTTAGTGTTCACTCTACCTTTCTTTGGACTTTGAGTCCTGTGTGTTAACAACTAGGCAGCCCAGGGTGGGCACATGCCTCATAGCCTTTAAATATTGCTGCCTGAATATCAACAGGTGGAACTGACAAAGCCTTTTCCGGATTGAGATGGAGTCTGGATTGCACTCACTTTGGGAATACAGGATTAAGTCACCCAGTATTACCACATATGCTAGGCTTTTGCTGTGGGGTTTGCCTTCAGTCCCATGCAGATTTACCAGACCATGTCTTCTTGGTTACAGAGGAGCTATAGTGTGCTGATACCGAAGGGACTCAGAGTAAAATGCACATCTATACAATGATAGGGAATCAAACTGAAAATTGTGATCAGAAATATATGTTTAAAAAAAAAAAAAATTGAGTACTTGGATTTACTTTGGTATTTTTGTCATTCCCCTCACTCCTATCTGCCTATTGGATTTAGGGCACATCCGTTACTTGAACAGCAAGAAAGACAATTTCAGCCCTTTGAAGTATTCCAAGTTATTGCCTTCTCTGAATGGGTGGCATTTCAAAAGTATAGATTAATAGTTATTCATTAAATAAGAATGCTTTTTGAATTCATAAAAAATATTGAAAAAATCTTGTGCACTGTGCATGTAACTCCTCTTGAGAAGGAAGAAGGGATCAGGAGAGGATTACATGTGAAACACCTATGGGTACTTTGATGACCTATTACTTTTGATGATATCTCAACTATAAGAATACCTGATACTACTAGTTTAAAATGTCTTAAATATGGAAGGTTTGCCAACAGAGTGGTTAGCACTCTGGAAATTATTTCTTTCCCTACTCCAAGAGAACTTGAGGATGCAGCTCTTCAGGTCATGCAGCAAAGCCTATCTGAAGTTTCACAGATGGGAAACTGTTGTAAAATTTCATGGTCTGTGTGAACTGGGAGAGTCTTCCCAGTGATAGTGTCCTTGTTTGAGTTTTGTGTCAGTCTTCATCTAGCAGGATACTTCTGTATAGGTGGACTTGTGGTGGTGGTATAAGGCATCCTTTGCTCATCGCATGACCTGAAATTGCATATTTAAGTGCTGCTAACTGCAGGGCTGCTCTCCTCTTACTGCTCCCTTGCTGTCCTCCATCGCTGTATGCAAAATACTGTGTATTAAGAAGTAGCATTGGGATAGTTGGATATTTATAAATGAATGATGTCAGTCAAGCTTTAAAGAAAAAAAGAATTTGTTCTGGATAAGGAGGGAGCCTGAGAAGCTCAAAGCTACCTAAGGCAACAGGAGGCTCCTTCAGTTCAGGGTTAGTGCTTGGCCCTAATAGACTTGCTAAACTGTGTAAACTCAAATGTGATTAAAGTGTTGTAATTAGCTTGCTGACATTCACACACTCAAGGGAAGGCAAGCAGCATTCCTTGGCAGAAGTAACATGCCGGGGTAGCTGACAGTGTGTCATGGCCTATTTAAACAGGCAACCTGTCTGTTATGCTGATTTATGGTCTTCTGGGTAAACAAACAAATGATCTCTGCTTTCACACTACCTGCACAGCAACTGGTACAGAAGCCCTTTCAAAGGGTTTGGTCCTAAACACTTCCTTTCTCTATATCCCTGTTTCTTGAGGTATGGACAGGTGCTGAGGAACCCTGGCTTTCTGCCTACATGAAATACAACCAGTCCAGTCTGGAGCTTACTCATGCTGTAATTTCACAATCAGCTTAGCCTGCCATGTAGCAGCTCTACTGTTAAAAAAGGCTGTCCTGTACTGATCTCTTTAGATACACTTGGCCTCTGTTCTTGCCCATGCACCTCTTCTCCCACTCCTTTCCTTTTTGTGGGGCATTGTGATGAATAACTTAAGAACTGGGGAGCAGATTAGCTGAAACTAACCCAAGGGAAAAAATGTGGTAGAGGAACATTTGTGACAATGAAGTCAGTTGGAAATAGAGGCAAAAAATGAGTAAGGAAAAGTGTAAAATGGAAGAGGAAGAAAAGAAAAAATGTGATAAATGAGCCAACAGAGGGAAGAGGTGAATGAGGAGAAAAGTGTATCATGAAAGCTAGGTATAGAAGAGGTGTTAAATGGATGTATTTAAAACTCAGTGCTAAAAGCACAAGAGAATAGGAGGTTATAGAGAAGATCAGGAGAAAAATCATAGATATGAACAGATGAGAAGCAGGGCAATGGTAAAATAGAATGGTTAACCTTGCTTTACACAGGGACTGTATAGAAAAAGGTGAAATAAAAAAATCACAGGGACAATTCATAGATCATAAGTCAGAGGGAAAAGAGAAGTGGTTAAAGAAATAGAATAAGAAAAGTCAAAACAACCTTGTATTGATAGGTGGGAATTCTGTGTTGACCAAGGTCAAAGCAAGAGAGGATGTAAGAGGCAGCACTTTGCCTTTCTTGTTGAGCCTGGCAATAAGTTCGCTGAAATAACCAAGGCTAAAGGCCAGTGGCAATGTTTAGGAGGAGGAGCAAATATCAGAGTGAGAGAGAAGGGGGAGATCTGGCAGTGGCATGATAACAGCAACATGAAGTGAGGTTGGAACAGAATGAGAAAAAGGCAAAGAGCTGGAAATGGTAAGTGGCAGAAAGAGAGAAGCTTGGTTCCTTTGCATTGGTTTTATGGAAATTAATCTCAACTGGGAACATTTGGGAAGGAGAGGTTTACTTTGAAAGGCAGTCATTTTAGCTGCTGTTCCAGAGTGAGGTCTGAATTTCTCTATGACAGGCAATAGATTGCATGAGATCTACAAGCAACTAGAGAATATGTACCAAAGGGCATCTCAAAAGTGAACTTAGACCAATTCAGCTAAATGTGCCAGATGCTGATGAAAGATTTATTTCTGTGCTTTGGAGGCTGATATATTTAGCTCTATCTTCCTTTGGACTGTGAAGCTGCAATGAAAGGCAAATGTGTATGTCCCCATGATACAATATGGTGCACTTTTAGAAATTCCCAAGCAAACTTGGAGCAGGCCCATATGTCTGCCTGGTTTGATTCAGTGCTGTGTGAGTCCTAGGACAGTGACCTGGAAGCAGTATAGCTACCTCAGCTTCTGTTCTGGATTTAGTTCATTCAAGCACTAGCTGGGAGTCTCTACCACGCTATACTTGTGGACATGTGACCCTGTCCAATGTGGCAACTGGGAAGTCCTAGCTGATCACAAAGGTGTTTCATGATGTTGCCATAGCTATCCTATTTGTTCATTTCAAATGGGATATATATATCCTATTTTTATTTTAGTGTATTGGGTCTGGCTGAGATGGAGTTAATTCTCCCCATAGCAGCCCTTGTAGTGCTGTGCTCTGCATCAGTAGCTAGAAAGGTGTTGATAACACACCAGTGTTTTGGCTACTGCTGAGCAGTGCTGGCACAGCATCAAGGCTGTCTTTCCAACATTTTTGCCCCCCCCTCAATGGCAGGCTGGGGCAGGGCAAGATCTTGGGAGGGGACATAACCAGGACAGCTGACCTAAACTAACCAAACAGATATTCCATACCATATGACATCAACTCAGATATAAAAGCTAAGAAAAGGGAGATGGAAGGGGGGGCATTTTGGTCTTCCAGAGCAACCACTGTGCCTACTGATGCCCTGCTTCCCAGGAGGTGGCCAGACATCGCCTGCTGATGGGAAGTAGAGAATAACATAATTTGTTTTTCTTTGCTTTCACACGCGACCTTTGCTTTCACTTTATTAAACTGTCCTTATCTTGACCCACGAGCCTTTTGTTATATTTTCTCCCCCCAGTTCATCTGAAAAGGGGGAGTGATAGAGCAGATTTGGTGGCACCTGGCATCCAGCCAGGGTCAACCCACCACATTTAGTTAGCATAAAATACAAATAACTTAATCAATTATTAGTTGTCTGGGAATTAAAATCCCTGGCTGACTAGCTTCAGTTGACTTCATGAACATTATTTGTACTTATCACCCTTCTTGCTGCTTCTAACATCAGCTGTTCCCATTGGGGAATTTTTCCTTTGGCAGTTTTTGCTACAAGAATGATATTTATGGATCTCTTTGTGGTGTTGGTCCTCTACTTCTCAATTGCTTTGTATCTTTTATCATTTGTCTATGCATTGTATCTTTCTTCCACATTTAGTTCAGTCTTATATTCAGCTCTTGTGTACAGAGGGTGCTACTATACTTTGAGCAGGTATTAAAAAGTTTAAATCTAAGCTGTTACAATGGTCCTAGAAATTTCCCTTTGGAGCCTATACTGACTTGCATAGCATATGGTAAGGCATGGATAAGGCTGATCTCTTGTCTCTTTCTTTGCAGCATGCTATTGATGCTGATAATGCTGGAGTCAGTCCCATAGGAAATTCCTCTAACAACAGCAGTCATTGGGACCTTGGAAGTGCCTTTTTCTTTGCTGGAACAGTCATCACAACTATAGGTATGTTTATGTTTGTCTTTTAAAATACATAGTCACACTGAGACCTGGATAATGAAATAAATTTAAAAGTAAGGTAGATGACAAAGAAATAAAGTGGCTGAACTGTATTTTTCTCAATTCTCACAAGGCATGCCTCTGGTATGTGTCAAGGGCATTGAGTCTCCAGGTTAGTATCAGAAGCTGTGTACATAATTGGGGTAGAATAGCAAAGCTGAACTGAAAACAAGTAGCACTGATGTAGCTAAGGCTTTATAAGCCTGTTCTTCATGTAGATGCAGGTGATTTTAACTGTCACTAAAAAGATCAAGAACCAGTACCCGATGAAATAACTATCGTATGGTTGTTGGGAATTTGGATTTTAATATTATAGATTAATTTACCCATAAGGGTAACTTTCTTCCTAAGTACATCAATTAATTTTGACTTATGCTCTGAAGTTTGATATAATTAATTCTTCTTATACCCTGCTCCTTGTAACTGGAAATGTGTTCACATAAGTACCACATCCTTTTAAAAATCCTTCCTCGCTTTCATAGTAATAATTGCAAGGGATTCCATGACTTGTACATTGTGTAAAAAAAGCTCCACAAATTTTTTTTCCATTCTAGAATTCCTGACCTTGAAATATTGACATATTTCTCTGCATTAGATGAAGGGTATACTGAACTGCTCCATTTACTTTTCTTGAACTGCTAATTTTATTAAGTTCATTATTCAGGCCCTTGTCATCTGTGTCTCCTATACATTGTATCCAAAGTACTTTGTCCCTTGATCTCTGAATGCTGGCCTTAGATATGCTAAGGTTTTTGTCCTCTCCTCTGCGAGCCAGTTCCTCTCTTGAAGATTCTCCAGGCAGTTCGGATTTCAGAAGAAGCCCTGAAGGGAAAAAAATGATAAACTGGTAACACTGATGATAAGGTTAAACTGCTGATAGTTATACAGTGGTTTGATAATTTTAAGCTTGATTTCAGTGCTGTCATAGTTAGAGGTCAAGAGATCTCATTATTTGGAAACCACTGGCAAATTACTGCTTTTTATTTGCATTGGCTTTGGGTATTCTGATTTAAATACAGGATAAAGTGCTTTTCTGCATTATGGCTGTGATACACACACTGGTGACTGTATAGACAAATAATCTGACAATCATGTAATCCTTCATTAAAGTGTGAGAATCTGACTGAATTCTGCAAGTTCTTTATGCAGCTAATACAACAAAAAAATCCTATGGCAGTTACAAGGCTCACTGTGGTGATCATCTCAAACAGTGGAGTCTGTGCCTTTGGCTCCGCCTTTTCTGTGTTGTCAGAGTGAGGGTGAAAGAGCGATTGTATGGAGTGTACTCCTCTCTGTGTTCCTCTATATACTAAGCTACATTACCATGTATTTTTAATGGTAGCATAAAACCAGGGGGTGGAGAGAAAGGAAACATTTCTGAATCAAATATAAGAAAACCCTCCCTTAATATTTGTTTACTCAATAGACCCAAGTGACAAGCTTTTAAATTACTCATTAAAGTAAATGCCACTATGTAGGCATAGTTTATGTAGGCATATTCATTGACATCTGCTATTTAAATAACTTATTGAAAAGAGCTTGGATTTCTGCCCATATTTGCTTTAAATTCTCCGTGAATGAGATTTTCATAGGCTGCATAAAGTCTATGTATTGTTTCTGGGCATGAAAATTATTCTATTTTATCCACCAGAGCCATGTTAGAGCTCGTCTTAGGCAGACACTCAGCAGACTACCTGGTCAACCTCAGTCCACTGGCCTGTGTAGCCTGGATTTTCTGGGACTTCTAGGACAAACCAGAATCACAGATACAGCCATGAAAAGGACTGTGGGTTGGGGGCAGGCAGTTGTGCATCAGCGTAGTCCTTTCACCATCCTATGACAGAGAGATGTATCCAGTGCCAGTGTCACAGACCTAACAGGATTAGGACCTTGGAGCCCAGCCTTAATTCCCAAGGACCAGGGGGAATTGCTGTAGATGAAGCAGACACTCTCTTAGATCACCATGTCTCTTGATGCTCTGCGTTTCCACTTTATCTCATCAGTGATCTGTGATTGTGTGATCATTTTTAATTTTCAAATAATTATATATAGTCAAAATACACATCTCTATAACATTTCTGTGAAGATACCTGATCTTGAATTAAAAGGTGCAAATATTACTGCCACAATTGTTTTTTCTTTTTAACGTCAACATTTTAACAGCAATACCATGGCTACTAGGGTCATAATGCTCTATGTAGATTCCTACAGTTAAATTCACATGGGTGATGTGGAGAAGTGCCTGAAAAAACAGTGGTAACTAAATGTAGTTTACTGCATAGAATGGGTGGAGAGCTGTCCTGTGCATTCATCAGCATGTTAGACTTTTAAGAATACCACAGAGGAGTGCTCCAAACAAGATTCCTGCTACCTTCCAGGGTGCAAAGGGCCTATTACTCATGCTTTCCACTTGTCTCTCTCTAGATTGCCTGATCAACTTCCTATTTACATGTTGGCTATAGAAAAGCCAAGGTAAAGAGGATTGCAGTGTTTTGAAATAGTTAACAGAAGATCTACTGATCATGATAGACTTGGGCACCTAAAAGATAGTCCATCTCTCTTTAGGTGCCCTGTGTCCTTTTCTGCCAGTGTCAGAGGTTCCCAGTATCTTGCCTAGAGTTACAAGGCTGGAAATGGAAATCAAATGTGCCCAAACATGCTTGGGCCAAAAAGAGAGTTTTCAGTCAGGATATGCAACTGGGTAATTATGTCTTGGTCAGAATCTGTCATCTTTTCAACAGCCCTGGGTTATCCGAACAGAGGGTGGAAGGCAGGCATGTATGTGCCTTTATTAAAGGATCAATAATGATTTTAAAACATAAATGGAGTAGGATCTTCAGAGGGAAGGCTTAAAAACTTCCTTGTTAAAACCTATTAAAAAAACCTCATGAAATACAAACGTTAGGCTCTTTATTGTTAAATTGAAAGGGGAACTGAATGAAGAGTTCAAGGGCGGATTCTTGTAGCGTGGGTACACTTTGGAGGCTGCGGTGTGACTAGTCAGTGTGATGAGTGGCTGTGGAAATTATGAGCTAACCACTGAAAATGAGCCTTGTCAGGTGAATCACACTCCCATTAGGAAGTTATTGGCACAGCCCAAGAGGAGCAGCAGCACACAGGCACCAGGCCAGGACAGAGTGATTTTTGTGCCATGATAAGTCAAGCCAGGTTAACTAATCAAACAACAACTCTAGATAGGACCTGTATCTATAGAAAATATGGGTAACTGAGGCTACAAGAACTAAATCACAGAGGGTAGCTTGTCTGCGAAATGACATCAGGCTGTGGAAAGTCTGTAAATGGGAAATACATGTGGAAGAAAGGTATCCCTGCAGGAACAGCCCATTAATTTTTCTAAAAAGCAATGTATGAATTCTGAGAGTCTGACAAATGTTTTTCTCCTCAGGGTATGGGAATATTGCTCCAAGCACTGTTGGAGGCAAGGTTTTCTGCATCTTGTATGCCATCTTTGGGATTCCACTGTTTGGCTTCTTGCTGGCTGGGATTGGAGACCAACTTGGAACCATCTTTGGGAAGGGTATCGCAAGGGTGGAAAAAGTTTTCAGAGTAAGCTCACTGTCAATTTTTTGCTTGGGTTGTATGAATTGCTTTTAATTCTGTTGCTATTACTTGCAGTCCTTTTTACATGTTGAGCGCCATGAAATATTTACATGTCTAGTTGAGATGATGCTTAATCTCCTTAGGGGCCTCTGTAGTCAGTGGAGAGAAATAGACTTCTCTAGATGGTGGTTGCAGGCATTATAGATCAGGCTCTGAATTTCCTTCTTGAGGCTATCTCTGGGCAATGTATCTCCTAAGCTAGTCTCCTGACAAGGACTGCCTGTAAAACAGCCTTCAGGTTGCTTTGGACATGTGTGTCCATTCACTGAAAATAGCGAGAAGGTAGTATAACTTCCGGAGGAACAGGGCTGCAGAGTAGGTCCTGATGTATTACTAATAAAGCCTAAAGGACTTGGAAAGCAGGGTTATTGGAGTGAATGTGAATTTGGCTGAGTGGTATACTTTCACTGCAAGAGGACAGGTGCATTGGAGTAGATCTACAGCTGCAAAAACTGGCATAATGCCACTGACTGGAATTGTCTTCATGGTATTTACCTGCCCTGCCTACCATGGGTACGTCCTACACTAGATTTCTGTATAGACTTTTTCATATGTAAGTTCCCTTCATGTTGCCAGTACCCTCTATTTTTGAGTCTGTATCACCGTAAGCAATTCTTTTGCAAGCAGTGCCGCAGACCTGGCAAATGCTGTTTTGCTAATTTGCCGATGGTTCTCTTCAGGGATTCTCTCTTGGTTCCCTTGGAGGTGGCGTAACTGGAGGTACGTCTTTCCAGGGATGGAGTGGATGAGAAGCTGTCCAAGCTGGTTAGTTTAATAGGCATCTATTTCTAAAACATTGCCACAAATGAGAGCAAATTACTTGTAACTGTTTTTGAAAAGAAGTAATTGAGTATTAGACTGGAGTATGAGCAATTTCCCTTTTGATTAAATTACTGTGAAGTGTCCCAGACCAGCCATAAGAAGTACCTCTCAGGCTAAATGTGGAGAAAGGTGACTAGTGATTATGGTTGAGTAAGCATTTACCTGCCTGACTGGAGAACACTTGAAAATGGCCTACATTTTCATGAAATGAAAATAAAATTATTGAAATGTGGCTCAGGTTGGGCTTGCCAAACCAGAAGTAGCTAAGATCACTAGTTTCTTACCTAGCTTCTTACTGTACCTGCTTCACCTCAAAGAAATATCTGGACCTTCCAGTCTGCTTCTGCCCAAGGAAAACTACAGTCTTATAGTCACGATATAAATTGAGAGTCAGAAAACCTTTGATTAATTGTCAGCTGTACTATTGGCTTTCTGGGTGATGAGGTCAAGACCATTAAACTGTCAGCATGATAGTTTATAAGTAAAATAATACATGTTCTAATTGAAGTATTTTAAGATTCATAGATGAATGCTGATACTAATTTTTCATACAGAATGTAGCCCTTTGGCATGTAATGGGAGTTCTTTTGGTATTCATAGTACTCCTTCCTTTTCTTGAGTTAATGCAGTTGTTTGTTGTTTATAACCATCTAAATGATTTCTTGTCCTCCTTGGTATTTTGTCAGGTTCCAAAGCAATTGAGAGATCTGTGGTCCCCTTGTTTAGCCAAGATATATGTTTATTCCTTTTATTTTGATTCCCATAAATCCATTGTATCTGTTCTTTTGTGATTTGGTGGACGGGGTTATACATAATTTTCTTCAAAATTCCTAGTAATGAGGTTCAGCTATTTGAAGTATTCCTGATATAGTTTACAGTTTACATGCATCTTAGTAACTTGTCTTAATATCAGTGGTTTCACTTTATAAGATTATTTACATAATATTTGATATATGATACATGATAACTAATATATTATACATGATATATACTTTATATTGTTAGCTAATGGAGAATATAATAATAATAATTTTAGTAATTATGTAAATTATTATCACATTGTGTTTACATTGTTAGACTGCACAAATGTTTGGACCTAATCAGAGAATCCACAAATGCACTAACAGTTCTTGATTTAATCCTGAGGAGTAAACAAAATTAGTTCAATGTGTAACTCTTGTTTTTTACTTTGTAACTGTCTCCATAATGAACTCAAATTCAGCATGTTTGTGGGTATAAAGCAACATGCTATAACCTTTAAAGGGAGGACATAAAAATTAGGAGAATAGGTACGAGGAAACTAAAAGGAACAAATGTAGGCTAAAAAGACACTGACAGAGGTAACAAAATGTTGGATGGTGTGCCTCACAAATCTTTTGGAGTTAGCTGAGGGGACACTGAGTGTGTATCAATGATCTAGTGATATAATGAATTGAATTTCTGGAAAGCTTTTGACAAGTTTTCTCATCAAAGGCTATAAGGAAAGCACACATCAGTATATGCTTAAAAGGTAAATGGAGATGAGTGATAGATGGTAGCATTATCAGTGTGATTTTACTGGAGTCCTTCTGGGATCTTACTGTTTTAACAGAGATGGCCTGGAATGGTTCAGACAACAAGGTAAGTATGCAGGTGACAAAGTCTGCAAATTACATCTCTAGATGTTTCAGGATAGCTAAAACAGAAGCTGCAAAAGGGTGATAAGATGACAAATGGAACCCAGTGTTGGCAATACAAAATAATGGATATTTCTTGAGTTTGAGGAAAGAAATCCTAGTATATTCATATAGGCATGGTACCAAATTCCACTTTTCCAAAAGGGACTTGGAATTACCATGGAGGGTTCTCTGAAAATAACACTGAAACTTAGCAGCAGTTAAAAAGGGAAAAAAGAGTGTCAGGAAAGGGGTTCAAACCCAAAAGACCATTTTACCACTGCACAAATCCATGGTGCACTTGCACCATGAATATCACATGCAGTTTTAATCATCGCATTTTGAAAAACAATTAACAGAAATGAAAAGCAGTGCTAGGTCTTCCCCCACAGGCCTTATAGCTGAGCCTCTAAGATGGCATTTACTAGCTA
Organism: Haliaeetus leucocephalus; assembly: GCF_000737465.1. Classification (NCBI taxonomy): domain Eukaryota; kingdom Metazoa; phylum Chordata; class Aves; order Accipitriformes; family Accipitridae; genus Haliaeetus; species Haliaeetus leucocephalus. The sequence goes on along the minus strand of NW_010973368.1, from coordinate 9,644,866 downwards.
CTGGTATTATTTGCCTTCTAGTGGGTCCTCAAGGGCAATTTCGGACAGTCCAGCTTGTATCCCTGGGGAAGGGAACGGGAAGAAACTTTGCACATGTCCTGGACATTGTAATGTATCAAGTTTTCATGTGCATATGCCTCAACACTGCTTCTGTCTGTCTTCAGTTGCCTCTGTTTATCCTATTAACCCTTAGGGATGTTACATGGCTGATGTCAGGGCAGCCGAGAGCTCCTGAAATCCTTGCAACTTTGTCATCATCTGTGCAGGTGGATGGGACTTGAAGGCAACTTGATCTTGCATTGTGGTCAGGATCATTTCTGAAGCTAGGCAAGAGGCAATATGCATACACTGGCAGGCAAGAAGGGAGGAAAGTTTCTCTGTCGGCACAGCAGTGTTTTCACCCAATGCATTTCCTTAACAGGTCTCTTGCTCCACTCAACAGTGTAACTGTGAGCATGAGCCCACACCACGCATGGGACAGCTTGCCCCTGGCATCCCCTGGCATAGCTGGAAAGATGAAAGGAGGATTCCTCCCCCAGGAGCTGTGCTAGTGCACTTCTGCTGCCTCTGACATGACCTGTGTGGAGCCTCACCAAACCTACATTAACTAGCAGCACAAATTAGAGCCTAAGAATGCCACATTTGGTTATTGCAGTGATCAGCCCATGCACTCTGTGGGAATTTTAAGAACAATTTGAACTCCATAAAGGGGGAAAGAGATCTGCTCTTATCAAATACACACTATACCCCCAGTATCAAACGAATATTTCAGCAGAAGGATCTGGACACATGCCACTGCTCATCTTGTAATCCAAAACGTTGCTGCTGTTTTGGTGTGTAGATAACCAGGAAAACAACTATTCATTTGTGACTAGGTAGGGCTGAAAGTGTTTCATTGCAAAATAACGCTTCTAAAACAGGAACTTTTTATGTACCATTTTAGGAATGGGAAGCACTGGCAGAGTGACGCTGCCTGGGATACAAGGAGGTATCCCAAACACCACGCTTTGGCAGGTCTATGCCATCTGTCCTACTGTAGAAATCGTGTTTGGTACAAGTAAATAAACATCAACCAGGTCAGAGACATAAACCAAAGCATCCCTCACGCAAGCCCTACCTACTCAGCTACTGATTTTTCCTATATGTCCCATCTTCAATAATCTGAGACGGAACCTGGCTACTAGTCTGTTCTCACATAGTGTGATTCCCCAGAAAATGGATATGTAGAGTGCCACCAGATTCACTAGCACTGGTTACAAGCATTCAATATCTGGGTTCAGTGATGAATCTGTCCTCCCGGCCCATCTGAGAAAATCACATACAAACTCAAAATCTACTTAAAAATTTGACAAGTCGTAATTATTTTCAGCTGGCAAAGCTTTCCAGACACTACAGAAGCGAAATATGCACTCCAAGGTGGCACAAAACCATAAAAGAACTATTGCTATCTTACATATGTGAGGGATCTTATGAACGACCTGAGACTGTTTCTATAATAAACAGCAGAACAAACCCCATTCTTTTGGCTTGCTCTGTACACACAGAGGCTGCAAGCATCTAAAGATAGAAAGTAAAGCACTCCATAGGCAGAGTGCACAGTTACAGAATGCAGCAGCTGTCATTATCATGAGTTAAATATAGGCTAAATTCAGATAGTCTTTATTCAAATCTTGTAACGAGTGTTTAGATTCTCACTGGAAGTAGATGGGACAAGCATAACCTGACAGATCTTCCCGCATCTTGCAGTTCAGTACAGATACAGGCATTCAGCCTGGGCACAACGTGCTTCTGAGAGTGCTCCAGGATTTTCTGGCTTTTGAGGTGAAGCCACTGTGAGCAGTTCCTGGACTTGGTTACTGCTTTCACTCCTCTGGCTTACAGCACGAGGCTGAGGACAGGTCTGGCAACACAGCTGGTAGAGCGTGAATTGCAATACAGGGATGTGAGCAAGCAGCCAGACATGGATGGTGGCAAGGCTGCACCCGTGAAGCTCATGTCTCAAGAAAATGCACTACTTTGTGCAGACATGCAATGCCTCTGTAGACAACTCACACTTCACTGAACCAGGGACTTGTCAGAACAGACACATCTACTCCCTGTCTTTCAGGTTTTCAGCTTATAGAACCTGTTTGCCCGTTGATCTCTTGGGAAATGGTGTGCACTAGATTTAAGAGACGTGTAAGTGTTATGAAAATGATATACACCTTTTTTCTTCTTCTTCTTTTTTTTTTTTTTTCCCCTGAAAGACAGCAATAGACATTACCTTAACCTTGAAACAGTCTGAGGAAAAGTAGTTCTTAGTTGGATGACGGGGCTGGAGCTGGGGCAGGAGTAAGACCTGGTGGAAAACTTTCTTTTAGCAACTACCAAAGCTCTACTTTTCCTCAACTTTGTTGTTTGTCTTTCTGAATACATGAGATCTACCCTAGCTACTCTTTATCTTAGAGAGCCAACTTCTTTTTAGAGATTTTTGTTTTCTATGATCTCTTTTGTTACTGTACAAGTGACAGAAATTGTCTTTACAAATTCCTTATCCAAAAATGAATGGAAAATAGCTCATGGGAAAGAAACGTTGTACAGGAAAGTAACTGTGCAGAGGAGGAACACTTAAAAATACAGTCTTTTTTCTTTGTCTCCCCTCTGTCTTTCCATTTGTTCCATTATCTGTCCCCTTGCTCTCTCTCATCCTCTTCTTTCCCTTTGCTCACATCAAACCTGTAGCATTATACCTGACACCAGTGCAGGACTGGTGAGTGAGTTCTCAGCAAAGTTTGCTGTTCAAAAAGCTGTTCGAGGTTTCCTTGAAGTACTACCTTTACCTCTTCTTCAAGAGGGTAATGCCATACCCAGGGACCCCACCTGCTTCCTGCCAGGCAGCCCCCACCCTGTGCTTTCTCTTCCAGTCCCATAGCAGCATCGATTCTTCTCATTTTTGGCAGCTGAATCAAACTTTCAGATGAGACCATCCCCAAAGCCAGAAATTCAAAACCAGATCACTGCTTAGGCAAAACAGTGAAATCATTCTGGATTTGCACTGTTGTTACTGAATTCAAAATTTGGCACACGGTTAATAGATAAATGTATTATAACCTAAAAGTGGTACGCTCGCTAGTAAGAGCCTATTTGTAGTTTGGAATATACAATGTGACACGGGTGTTTTTGAACAGATTAAATTAATGGAAGACTGATGGAAACATTTCCTCTCCAATTCCTGACAGCTAATCAAAATATACCAAAAATCAGCACAATCTCTTTTATTTTGTTTTATTGCATTTTGTTACTAGCCAGCATCAGTGTGTTATTACACCCACTGACAATATCAGCATCCTATCTTTTCTTTTTTAATATGGTGTTATTCACTGTCATTTTCTGTAAGGAAAAAAGCTACAATTTTTTAAAAACATTCACTCAAGAACTTCCACAGTGGAACAGTCCAGTGCAATGATCAATCTGCCATCTGCTGGCATCCTGTCTCTGGACAGAGCTGTCAGGATGGGGTGTGAAATTCAACCTACTGGTGCATGTGCACAGTATTATTCCAAAATGATACGAGATTTATGAGCGTTCAGAGCTTAGCCTAACAATTTCCTGGGACATTTCCACCAAAACAAAATCGCTGAGAAATATAAAAAGTCAGTCACCAGAAAGGAATCCTACATTTCCATAATCTAGTAAGAATTTCTTATTGTTGCAGTAAAGACAGTAGATCTAATTGCATTCTGTTATTGGTTATTAGCACTTTGATACCATAGAAACCAGCCAGGAACAGGGCATCAGTGTCCTAAGACTGGAAACACTGATTTGTAAACAGTGTTTTTAAATGGACAGGAAAACATGCAGGCAGAGAAAAGGATGTGATAGTATCAGATGGCAGGCTGATTGTGAGGCAGAAAGTTCTAGAGGGAAGAAGCCAGATGGAAATTAAAGACAAAGTAAGGCTGAGAGGTTGAAAGCAGTGGCTAGGGATGACAGATTAAGTGAAGCTGATGTGAAGATACTGCTAGGAGAATGGGAAAGTAGGAGCAAACAGCCACTCACTACATGGCAGAGGAAATTTTCCCTCATAATTCACAGAATTCCCCTTCACCCGCAGAAGTAATGTTTCATAGGAACTTGGTAAGTTACCCGCAGGAAAACCTTGAGGAAGAAATGCAAATGCTTTCCTCATACACAAGATCACCTTGTTACGGAAAGACCAAAGGTGATGTAGCCTCGGAGAGAAACATTATGCAGACCACAGAGTATGCTGACTTGAAACATTTTTCATTTGATTCCTGTGATTCTGTGCCTCTCTCACTAGTTGGGAATTTGGTTCTTTGAAGCTGCTTCTGTTTTGCTCCCCACACAGCAGAATAACTTGCTCAGGAAAAAATAATCTGTGTGGTGAGAGCTTGTACAGATAAAAAGAAGTGTTTTGGAGCACTGATTTACAAACCCAGAGCAAATTGATGTAAGCAATCTCAGCTCACTATCTGTTCTTTTGCCTGTAACAACTTAAAGGTCCATCCGAGAGTCACAGTTCCCTGAGCAACATTAAAAAAGGGGTGCTTGCAGGTCAACAAAGGATTGGTTTAGGTATGTAGATACTTTGGTGATATTTATTTCAAGTAGTTATGCACCTGAATGCACATTTCAAATCTGAGCATCCTGAAATTTAGAAGTCATTTAGAACAAAACCTAGACCCAGATCCGAATTTTGCAGTTAGGTATCACTAAGTTATCTTAGTGAACTATCTAGATATACAACATAAAAAATCTAGATACTTTCTAGTGCTTGCCAGCAATACATCCATAGAGACTTACGAATCTGGTGAGTATTCTAATTTCATTTTCAGTTCCTCTGTTTTAAATCTGAAGACATGCTTTTTGTAAATTAGCTGATGATAAAAGTGAAATTAAGGAATGCAGGTACTGTAAGAATCCATAACTTGCAGTATTTGCATAGGAACTACACAGAGCATGGCAGAAAGAGAATCTTGGAAGAGCAATATACAGCAGTTAGCATACTGAACATGGACACACCGTGCTCTACCTCTGTTTATTTCTGCTTGTCTTCCTCATCAAACTTTATTTAGACCAAAAGTAACTGTCTAAAAACAGTCAGTGCTGCAATGTTAGACTCTTCTGAATCATTTGTCTGTAGCAACTTAAGGCTGATGTGCTGTCCTCAGGAAAATAAGGCCTCAGGACTATGACTTTTTAAGCATATGGAAATTCAAACAGTGTATCTCCCACCATACTGGAGTGGATTATGAACCACTTCTGATAAGTGCACTCCTCATTCCATCCTCTTGAAAAGGAGTTTCTCTCTGCAGAAAACAAGAGGGAGTAGTGAGGAAGCATGTGTCAGTCCTTCTCTCAAAAAATATTGTCTGACACCTTTTTAAGTGAAAATACATGAGCACTCCTGAAATCCAGGACTTCATTGTCAAGACAGGTGCTCCAGTTTGGAAAACTCTGGGTGCATTCTCCTCTAGTTCATCGGTAACTTATCTGTTACGGAGAGGACTGTTAGTCTCTCTGTACACTACAAATGTATTCTTCTCTCTGCTCCTTCCTGCCTGGACTCCTTCAATGCCCTTCTAAACAAGAGTTGTTCTAGTTGCTTTCCTTGGATGTAAAGCAGCCCAGACCCAGGGCCATCTGGACATTTTACTGTAGTATGTCTAGCAGAAGAGTGACCGTAGATGCTTATGAAGTTGAACTGGAGGTTGAAAGACAGGAGTGGTAACTTTACAAAGCCTGCCTCTGAAATACCTTTCTCCTTGAGATGCTGCAGGCCACATCTTCTTTCATTTTTCTAACTGTTGCTTTAATTGTGGTGATGAAAAGATAGCAGGAAGTTTTATTTTTGCTTTTGATTGTCACCTGCTTTAGTAGTCCTTGTGCTCCAGTGCTCAATAGAAGATACAGGCAAATGATAATCCTATGGGTGAACTAAACAACTAATGGTGCAGGCTGTGACTTCATTACATGCAGTGACTCTTCATCCACCAGAGCCAAATTTGTCTCTGGATTCTGTTTTAGGTTCAACCACTGGCTTGTGGTATGGTCTTGAATATGTTGGTTTTACTCTTTGCATCACTTTCCCCCTCCACTGTATTTGAGATGAAGGAAAGTATCTTTTTCTGCAGAGTGCTCAGATAGTACACTAGTACTAAAAAATTCATGGCAAAATCTATGGATCCCAGCTTTTGGCTTTTTATTTCTTCTAACTGGGTATTTAATTCAGTTAGTGATGCTTACAGCTAATCTGCTTCAGGGAAAGTAACTTAAGTGCAGCAAACCTTTGCTGATTTGTTCTTATCCACTGGTCTGTTGCCAAGTGTGAGTTTAGAGTCTAAAGCTTGCATGGGCTGGCTGAGGAGCACATCTTTCTTTAATCCTGCAAGTCAATAAGCCCTTCCAAATTGGCATATAATTTAAGGGTTAATATTAACTTGAACAGTTAAATTCAGATCTTGACATCTCTGCAAGAGCTTTTAAACATTTTGGTTTTATCAACAATGTCTGTTAGGCCTGTAAGGTCTTGTGAGAAGTATAGCATCAGCCTGAGGCAACTTCAAAGAGAGGATCATGAAGGTCTTGAACTGAGTCTACCTCTAAAGAGAGCCCCAGGAGGTGTTGAGCCTGGTGGTAGTTGAAAGGGCATTCCTGGGGTTGCTAGAAAGAGAAGGCAGCAGCTCTAAGAAGGGAGAACAGTCAACGCCAGGAAGAGAGAATAATTGCTCCAATTTTAGAATCAAATCAGTCTCAATAAAAAAATTATAATATAAATAGAGGAGGAAAGACTATTCTAAAACCATGTTTTAAAACTAGCTTAAATCCAGGGTATAGTGTTATCTGGAAATCTCAAGTCAGCTCCAGTGCACCAAAACTGAAACCCAATATGCATTGAAGTCCATCCCCCAAAGTAATTATCACTGGTATTACTGTAACACCTCTTTCTGTGAATGTTAGGCACTGCACAGTGTAGCTGTTGACTACAGGGCACTTCAGAGGAAGTCTTGTACTGTTTTGCCCACTTACATGAAGCCTTTTAATATCTTTTCATTATTGTTTTGTTCATTATTTAGAATTATTAGAGGTTCAAACCTTAAATAATTCTTCTTACTGGAGTCATTCTCTTGTCACTGAACTGCAGTGCCCATAATATTTTACAGCTCTTAAAAGCAGAATATTGTACAAAAACTAGTCAGGAATCCATGATTAATATAAAGGCTTTATTTATCACTGTTCAGGTATCTATCTGTATTACAGTAAATTGTAATAGTTGATTTTTCATTTAGGAAGCAATTTTCATTACATTGCTTTCTGATTGTGGATAGACTGCAGCTATTGTAGTATATGAACCCAAGATCCCGTTATCTTCAGGGTTTTTCTTCATCTGCTTAGCTTTTTTTTGTAGGGTGCCTAATATTTTAGCACCAGTTTGAATGTTTACACAGAATTAATTAATAAACCAAAGACAGGTCTAGTAGGCAATTAGTGGCTAAAAAACTGATTTAAGTGCAAGGTAAGAGAGTATTTGGCAACTGACACTTAGTAGAAGGGTTTCCAAACCCTTCTACGGATGATGGATCAATCTATGGATGATGATTTATGATCCTTAAAGAAGAACATAAAAACAATAGAGTAACAATGAAGTATGTTTTCAGGAAGGGGTTTTCTTCCACCGTTAATTTGAATGTACTCAGGCTATTTTTTATGTACATCAGGGATTATCTCTGGAATATGATCTCTGTCGTTTTGCCACCTATTGTTCCCTCTATCTGCTTCTTTTCTGTTTTCTGTGGTGAAAAAAGATGAGCACTATTTCTTTCTTTATATCAAAACCCAGTCTTTGCCACCTCTCATTTGGTTTGAAACCAGTTTAGTATTCAGAATGATCTTAGGGTAAGCAGTGGCAAGGAGTTGCATTTCCATGCAGATCCTGAATCCCAATTTTCTTGTTAAGGAAGTGAGTTAAACGGTCCTTCTTTATAGTTTGAAATGTTCAGGAACCACTGTTCTTAAGGGTAAAACTATACCTGCCTGCTTCCTGCAAAAATTACTATTAGTCACATAACTTTTAATTGCTGTGAAGTGCACTGGAAATAAACCCTGTGAGTCTCAAGCAATTATCTCTCATGAAACACAAGACAAACAGGAGCTGAAAGCATGATTAACAGTTTACTGAGCAGCTAGGGTTTCTTAGATACTCTGTCTGAAGCTTAAAAAATAAGATACTTCAGTGGAAGCTGCTGATTAGTGCCAAAGAACATGTGAACTTTTCAGCCATCAGCCTGAAAGTTAAACTCTTTCCTAAGTACTAATGGTGAATATCCTCTTTTTGCTATTGCCTCAAGTTTTGGTCATATTGCTGTGGAAAGTTCTCTGTGTTCCTGACAGCGCTGTGCTGAAATACCAAATCCTATGTACCAGGGTTTTGATGTAGGTGTTGCCATCTCTGAAAACCTGATTTATATCCTAAAGACAGTCCTAAACTCAAGATTGTTTAAGTTTGCAAAATAGGGGGTAAAGGAAAAGCGAGACAGAAATGCAACACGATGTCACTCATAATACAGTAATTGTTGATCCCCTCTCTCCCCCAACAAATACGTAGAGCCATTTTTGTTAGTGTTCTTCAGAATATCCTCCAAAATTCCTGTGGGCAACGTTTGGGGAAGCATCAAAGACTGAGTGTGAGGGGGGTAATGGATCTTGAAAGGCAATAGATAGAAATTACTTCATGAGGGTACCTGTACATGGTGCCTCATCCCAGCCATGAGGACTGTGCTACTTTCCCACTTGAGATGCTGCTTCAAGGTTATGTACAGGCTGGATGAAGGTAGCAAATTTCTTAATTAGATGCTGAGCATATACTCATAAATCTAGCCTTGCTGCTATGTGGCACTTTGCACCATCATAACAGCATTTTACTTTTTCCCCTGAATTGCACTGATGGATAAGATGAAAGCATTGTCTCAACACTGATCAAAACCAGGGTTACCAGGAACGGCAAGGTAAAATCCATTCAGGTACAGGGAAGTGATGTGGAACAACCATTATTAACCCATTCTTGCACTCCCTGGGAGAGGGGAATATAGGTGTAACTCAGAAAGGAACAATACATTCCAAATGCAGTCTCTGTGAGCATCCTTTGAAATTGCTTAAGTCTGGTCTGTGCCATGAGCCTCTGTTGTCCTTTGTCTGCTTCAATGTCTGAGAAAAGCATATATATACATGGATCCCTCTTATTCAACTTTTTTTTTTTTTCCTTGGGCTGAACACAGCTCAGCCAGAACAGAGGTTTGGGCTCATTATTGTTATTTTTGTTTCTTCAGTAGCATAATGAGCAATGTACAGAAATTAGTTGGTGCATATCAGAAAGCCTTATGTGTGCTTTCTAGAGAGAGGAAGAAGGCTGAAAAGGAGTATATCAAGCCTAAAAAGTTTCAGAGCCAGTGTTTCTGTATTTTCATAACACAGTATCAGTACTCACATTATGACTGCAGCAAGATCCATGCCTAGAGGTTTACAAAAATAACATGAGAGAAAGCTGCTGCTCTGTGAGAAGCTTGCTGCGTGTTCTGTCTGGGTCTAGAAAAACACCATGCAGAAATGTGGTATCATGTGCAAAAACAGCAATGTAAAAACAATCCTTCTTTACACTGACCTGTGCCTTGCATGTATTCAGGACTGCCTCTCCCAAGCTTAGTAACAAATGTGAGTGCTTTCAGCTTTTTATATCTGTCTCCCCTATGGTACTTTCTACAGTTAAGAAACAGGGAATGGATTTTGCATCTTCTTGTGCAGCAGTAGCAGCGTTCTTTATAAAGCATGAGAATTAAAATAGCATTGAGGCACCAAAAGAGCTAGTTAGAGTGGGGGAAGCCCATCTCTAGTTGAATGGTTCAAACTACTGTTCTTAACCCATGGAGTTGTCTGAAATGTTGTATATATTTTAAAATATGTTATTTAGAATTCTGCTGCTATGCTTTCAAGGGGTGTTGCCTTCTTCATTAATGCGGTGAGTAAGCCCTGGCTGGCAGCAAGCACCCACACAGCCACTTGCTCACTCTCCTCCCTGTAGTGGGATGGGAAGAAAATATGAAGAATGAGAGTGAGAAAGCTTGTGGGTCAAAATAAAGACAGCAAAATCACTTACAAGTGCTGTCGTGGGCAAAACAGACTTGACTTGAGGAATTCAATTTATTGCCAATTAGTATAATTTTTAAAGTACTGAGTTGGGTATTTGGAAATAAAAAAAAAAGACAAACATTCAGGTTGCTTTTCCTCCCCCTTTCCCAGGCTCAGCTTCAGTCGCAGGCTCAGATCACTCCAGACAGCTCTCCTCCACCCATTTTATTGCCACAGGTCACACTCAGTCCCTCCAGTGCGGTGGTGAATGGCACAGGGGTTGGGGTCAGCACACAGTGGTTTCCCTCTGTGGCAGTACACTCCCCCCCCCCAATCCTGCCAGCTGGAAACAAGACTTCTCCAGGCAGGGAGAAGGGGAAGGAAAAAAACCCTGAACTCTGGAGGCCGCAGGTTGAAATTTGAACTGGCCAATTGAGATGCGCCAGGTACACCGAGGTGACCCTCCTAGGCAAGAGAATTAAACGACCACAGGTCAGACTTGAGAGGGGTATAAACAGGGTCCCGCCGGAGGACACGTTGGAATCAGCCCTCCTCGGAGCAGCGGGTCTGCAGTCAGGGACTCCCCCTTGGGTCAGGGCACCGCCCGAGGGAACTTCTGGAGGGAGAGAGCCCTCAGCTTTTAGGGGAGTGATACGCGCGTTTTGAGCCATCACTTTAAATCTTGGGGATTCTTGCATCGGCTGTGTAGTATTAATTCTCTTTACATCCTTGAGCCTGTGGTTTATAAAATGTTACCAGACTTCTAACTAACTTTTTACTGAAGAATAAATCTGAGTTTTAAGACCTGTTGGATTTGGTTATGTGTGCATCCGTAACACCCTCTACCTATCCTTCCTTCTCAACTCTTTTCCTCTGCTCCAGCGCTGGTCCTCCATGGGCCACAGTCTCGCCAGGGAAGTGCCTGCTCTGCCATCGAGCACCTCCCACTCCCCTGACCTTGTTATTCCCTCCTCCTCTGCCTGTCCAGCATTTCTGCCCTTTCTTAAATACATTTTCCCAGAGGTGTCACCATCGTGGCTGAGGGGCTCAGTGGTGTCCTGCAGTGGGTCTGTTGGAGCTGGCTGGTACTGGCTGTGTTCAGAGAACACAGAAGAACAAAAGATTCGTATATTGTTCTTAGATGTTATCTCCAAGCCAGTGATATTTAAAATACATTTTGTTTCAGTCTCATTTTGAATGTGAAGGAGCTAGGACAAGGCAGAATGAAATCCACACTGGCAGGTATAGGCAGCAGTGATGTTGATGCGACCATACCGCTGATCACTGAGGAGCTCTGTAAGCCCAGTGCTGTGCCAGTCTTTCTGTACAGCCTGTTGAGATGGGCATCACACTTTACTGAGGTATGTGCCAGGCTCTGGACCAGAGCTCGCTTGCATTTGACTGATCTGAAAGGCAAGTGGTGTGAACCTATGTCTACCTGCACTGTCTACACTAGCCTAGCAAAAATGTTTTGACTAAGGACATACCTAAAGTGTGTGGCAGAGAAAAACGTAGAAGCGATGTATCTGATATTCTGTTTTATGCTTTGACTACGAAAACTGGCTTTCTTTTTTTAAAAATATTTTGATCTGGAGGAAGTGATTTAGAAGACAAGCTGTTTAATTAGTGCATGGGCAGAGACAATCTGTTCCAAGAACAGCTGGCAGCATGGGAGAGGGCATAAAGTTAAGAGTAGGTGAAGGGGACAAAAGAAATGCTAAAGAAATGTGTTTTCTTTGGAGGAGTACTCCAAAATGCAGAGCCTTGTGGAGAGATGAGGACAGCATGTTCCATGAAGGCATAGGATACCAGCACTAAAAATATGCCATTGGTCATCTAGCCAAAAAGGTAAACAACTTGCTTGGAGTCTTGGGGACATTTGTCAGGAATTCAGAAAAGAAAATGTTTGGAAGACAGAAGAACCATCTGAGCTCACTGTGAAGCAGCAAATGTTCCAGTGCTATTTTTGGTTGAGTAGTACTGTATATTGGTGGAGTTTCTGTGAAATGGGAGGTGACACTACAAAATCTTGGAATATGCATATTTGAAATATGCTGTTCATGAAAATAATATATGTTCCATATATTTAGCATTTAGCCTAGTCTGAAAAGTGGCTGTAGCATCTTTTTATCCCATGCTTAATGTCTTCTACTTGGAAAAAACAGTATCTACTCCATTTTGGAAGGACTATATATCATGCCTGTGGCCTCAGCTTGGGAACTTAAGAACCTTGTTTGGTCCTGTTGTTGTCAACATTTAGGTCAGAAAAACTGTGCCTGAATTAATGACCAGAGAGAGAGAAATAAAAGGAGAAAGAAAAAGGGATTTCTTTTAACTCCTGAAATTATTGGATAAGACCAAAACCTATAAGACCCCAGTGTATGTAATAGAAAACAAGGAAAGAGCAAGGTCACACTCATTGATGGAAAAGATGCATAAGAAGTAAATTCCACTGATAAGGATGTCTCCATAAGAATGTCTGTCCTCACCCCTCTTGTCACTGGAGCAGATTGACATTAGGTTGTTTGAATTAATAGGAACAAGATGATGTTATATGCAGTGATTTTGCCTGTTTAGCACTTAACTGCTTGAGGGTAGGAAGGCTCTACAGAGAGATCTGGACAGGCTGGATCGATGGGGTGAGGCCAATCGTATGAGGTTCAACAAGGCCAAGTGCCGGGTCCTGCACTTGGGTCACAGCAACCCCACGCAGCGCTACAGGCCTGGGGAAGGGTGGCTGGAAAGCTGCCCGGTGGGAAAGGACCTGGGGGTGTTGGTTGACAGCCAGCTGAATATGAGCCAGCAGTGTGCCCAGGTGGCCAAGAAGGCCAACAGCATCCTGGCCTGTATCAGAAATAGTGTGGCCAGCAGGAGCAGGGAGGTGATTGTCCCCTGTACTGGCGAGGCTGCAGCTTGAGTACTGTGTTCAGTTTTGGGCCCCTCACTGCAGGAAAGACATGGAGGTGCTGGAGCGTGTCCAGAGAAGGGCAACCAAGTTGGTGAGGGGCCTGGAGCACAAGTCTTATGAGGAGCAGCTGAGGGAACTGGGGCTGTTTAGCCTGGAGAAGAGGAGGCTGAGGGGAGACCTTCTCGCTCTCTACAACTACCTGAAAGGGGGTTGTAGTGAGGTGGGTGTTGGTCTCTTCTGTCAGGTGGCTGGTGATAGGACAAGAGGAAATGGCCTCAAGTTGTGGCAAGGGAGATTTAGGTTAGATACTAGGAAAAATTTCTTTACTGAGAGGGTTGTCAGGTATTGGAATAGCCTGCCCAGGGAAGTGGTTGAGTCACCATACCTGGAGGTATTCAAAAAGCACATAGAGAAAGTACTCCAGAACATGGTTTAGTGGGCATGGATGATGGTTGTTCTCTATGATCTTGAAGGTCTTTTCCAACCTAAATGATTCTATGATTCTATTCTATGACTAACCACCTTAAGAATAAAATCAGCAACTTCATTAGTAAATGGAAATGACCCCTCATAGGTTGTTATATGATTGAAAACTCTCCATCTTTTCTTCTTAGATTCCTACTTTAATCTTTTCCAGATTATCTCAAGGTGGATTTAAATTGAGGCCTTTCTCATTAGCAGGCACTAATTTATTTATATTTGATGAATGTCTCACAAATTATCTGCTCCATCAATGTGGAGAGTACTTGTTGGTAAAACAAAACTAAAAAAAAAAAAGAAAGTAGAAAACAGCTCTTTCAAAAGTGTTTTCATTTTACTTAAACCACTATGAGATGAACTACTATTGCTGGAGAAAGGCCTCTCTTACTGTTTCATTTTGACACAGAAAATTCTGCATTTATTCCACAAAATGGGCTCAGAGGATGTGTTAGCCTGGCTGGAGTTACTCAGCTATTTGGCTTCAGATTGCAAATGCTATTTAAAACAAAAAGTTCTTTCAGTGTTAGAATCCTAAATGCAATTCTCGTTTGTTAGTAAAGCCAGTGTACAGCTGGAGAGCATTTTCCACAAGGCTGTTAAAAGTTCATATACTGTGGGAACACTGGGTATACCTAAGTTTCTTTGACAGGCAGATCTATTACACTGCAATGACCTGCAGTACTTGATGAGTTTATTTGGAGTCTTACTACAGAGTCCTGGATGGTAAAACAAGGCCAGGTAGGAGGAGGGAGAGGTGGCAAGAAAAGCAAGCAAGTGGGAAACCAATTCTATACCATGGTGACCAGGGCATTAGGCTGGAAAAAGAGAGCAGAAGTATCAAAAAGGCATAAGATCGCTGTTCCTCTGAAATATACTGTCCCGAGGAAAAAACTTCCTTTACAGAACTTCAGGGATTTTTTTTTCTGTTCTTCTGAAAATACCAGCCTAATTTTTCAGACTCAGTCAAAGTCAAAGGCCTGAGGTATGAACCTTTCAAGATTTCTCAGCCATTAGTACACATATATATATATATATATTTTTTTTAATAATGACTTGGTACAGTGTAATACTGCAGTGGTTTAGGCTAATCTAGTCTCATCTTAATACAACGGTGCCCAAACTGGAATGTAAAGGCTGCATTCCTTATTCCTGAGAACCCGGGCAGCACAAAGTAATGTTCTTTATAGGAAAATAGCAAGGCCAACTCCCTCCACAAGGAAAACATGCAAGCCAACCTTTTTGTAACATATGATTACTACAATGTACATATTCCATGAATAATGACGTTTATGCCTTAGCATTTTTTGGGTCTATAGCAGTTATACTCTACTGTGAATATCCCCAGAATGCATATCTAACTGTAAAAAGACCCCCTTTCCACCTGTATGTTGAATTTCATGTGTCACTGTCCATTAAGTAATTCTGCTTCTGAGTATTGTTTTTGTGCTCTTTTCAGTAGCTCTAAAAATGCTGTGCTTGATTCACCATTGCTTTTTGACTTCATTTGTACCAGTGGAAGAGTAGGGAAAAAATAGAGCCTCAGCTGCTCCACTTTTGTGGGAGTAACTGAGATGCACAATAACCATGAGTCAGGCCTTTCTGCAGAGCCTCTCATTAACATTGTTAGTGTTTTTACTTAAAAAAACCCCAACAACCTTTGGCTGAATTTATCACTCATGAACAAGTCGATGTCCTGACCATTTGGAACAGATTGGTAGGCCATTCTTTCCACTCCTGTTTTTACCATGAGACAAGACAATCCTGATACATATTGAAATGCATTTTAATGTTGCTGTATGGGGACTGGAGGAAGGTTTACTATGCATAACTTTGCTTTGCTAGTAGTGCTTGGCAACCCCGAAGTACTTTGTCCAAGGATTCCCAGTACTATACAGCACTGCATGTGCCTTGTAACTTCCACTGTAGCGAGGTGTCTGCCATTTCGTTTTTACGTGCCAGGAAACTGAAGCATTTAGTGGAAGTGAATAAGTCACGTTAGCCAAACCAGTAAATAAACAAGAACTTGGTTAAATCTTGGTCCTCCATGACCAAAAGCAAGTGTGCCAGTCTGAGACACCATGTAGCATCCATGTGATCAGTTGCTTTCCCTTCGCTACACATAAGTAAGTGAAATCCTGCCATTGTGAATGTGTGTCCATAACTCTTAAAGAAGCTAGATCAGCCTTTAGTATTTTAGCAAACTGCTCGAAATGGGTCCCCAGGAAAAAAGGAAATAAGAAGTCAAGTCAGGTTTTACATTCTTGTGTTGTTTTTCGCCTTGGTTCTTCAGTGGCAGTTTTTTCCATGTCTTGTATTTGATTAATCTTATTTATGGCATTGTATTACTAATCCTATTTAACTGGTTTTGTTCAGCCAGACACAGAAAACAATGCACACACACAAAAAGAAAAAAATTAAGCATAGAGATAATAATGTCAAACAGTTTCAGAACTAAAACTATTTATGAAATATTGTACATTTATTCTGCTACCTGTGTTTTAAATGCAGAGTATCCCAGGTCACATGAGTGCCTAATGATGGCCAGACATTGCACCTCTAAAATAAACACTCATGCTTTAGTGGAAGCAGTAGTACTGCTCACAAATTGGTTAGATATTAACAAGTTCGGGCAATATCGCCCCTGTATATTATAAAGATAACTTGAGACATTATTTCCTGCCTAGTCAATGTCCTAATCTGAAATGAGATCTCACTTCTGGGTTAAGGGAGATACTTGATTTGGAAAACTAATTTGGAAATAAGTCACTTACAGTGACCTCCACATTCATTTTCCAGAATAAATACAGAATTTACACTGCCACTGTAATTAATCCACAGTAAGATTGCTAGTAATTTCTAGGTTTCTTGTGAAACTCTATTGAATTTTGAGTTTACTTACAGCACAGAAAATCTGAAATAAATCCATCAGTTTTGTTAATCCAGGCTTGCATCTGTATTACTGGAAACAAAATCTAGGGTTTATATTAAATAAAGTGAGAGTTTATATGATCTAGGAGTGTAAAATGTTGCAATTACACTGCTCATATTTGTATTCGGTTTGTAGCAGCCAGTAACACACATACTCTTTCTTCAAGAGCTTTCCAGTATGGATTTGCAAAGGTAATTTTATCTCAGGTTGTTTGGTATTTGACATAAGTCTTTTATTTCTGGAGTAAACCGATAATATAGCTATCTATTTTTGAAAAGGAGATTTAATCTTCATGTTTGTGAATGAAATATGGAAATCCTGAGTCAAGGAAAGTCTAGAAAACCTGAAGCACATATTATTTCTACATAAAATCTCAGGGGTTTAGAAGAAAAACAGGGTTTATTTTCATTTCAGTCTTGGTCTTGCTTGGGGCTGGTGAGGCAATGTGGGTGTACATATGTATGTATGGAGGTGTGAATGTGCACTTTTTCTTATACATCGAACCCAAACTGGAGTGTACTGGAGCCTTTCTGAAGCTCAGGACTGTTTTTCCAGGCTGTTTCTGGTAGGTTAGTGACTGCCTAGTGCATGGAAAATGGGAATCACCATTTTTCTGGGGCCAGATGTAGAGGTTCACTATTGCCCAGGGAGGGCTCTCACTAACGGGGAGGAGGGAGGGTTCTTTTCTACCTAATAAGCTCACAAAAGGCAGAAAGAGAAATACCAGATCACACCAGCATGATCAGTCTGCCATTCACAAGGTATACAGTCCCAGAAATCCACTCAAATATATATTTTTTCTTTTGTTATTTCCTTTTTCTAGAAAAAGCAAGTGAGTCAAACAAAGATTCGGGTGATCTCCACCATCCTCTTCATCCTGGCAGGCTGCATTGTCTTTGTGACCATTCCTGCAGTTATCTTCAAACACATCGAGGGATGGACAGCCTTGGAGTCCATCTACTTTGTGGTCGTCACTCTGACTACCGTTGGCTTTGGTGACTTTGTAGCAGGTGAGCAGCTTTGAGCCTAGGTGCTGTTCATGAGAGCCTTGGCTCTTAGAATTTGTTTTCTGGTGTAGAGAGGACGTTTTTCACAATGTGTTATATTCCAGTGAAATGATGCCAGGTGTTTCTGTTGGGGTTACTGTGCAGCAGGACACCAGGTTGATTTAAGATCCAGGTGCCTTGCCATCTGGAGACTGCAAGCTTTCAGCAGTGTAGATAACGCAAGCCTGGGAAGTCCTGATTTTTCTTTATCGTGCAATGAATTATGCACAAGTCAAATGACTTTCCCATTGAATTCAAGATTTTTATTAGTCCATTAGGTCTCAATCTGAGGCTGATTGCTGAAGCAAGTAGCCAAAATGATGAATGGATGAAGCTTTTAGAAAGTAGGGCTGAGCCATAAGACTGGAGAAATCTCTGGTCAGATGCAGTAGTGGACTCCTACTACAGGAGCTGCAGCATTTCAGAAGCTGAATTTTGTTCTCTAACCTTGGCAGAAATTTTGACATTGCAGTTGCCCTGTTAAGGAAAACTGATGTAGGAAGAGAAGGACTAATGGGGTATGCATCTCAGTGCTAGGGGGATACTCTCCAAGATTAATACAGTACTAGCAGGAACTATAAATATCCATCCTTACCAATTTCCAAAGAGTGAGTCAAGATTGTTCGCTGGAGACATGAGAGATACTTTTTTTTTTTTCACTCTACTGCCTTGCTAACAAAAAGGTAGTTAAAATAAGTTGAATTTTTTTTCCCATTAGTGCATGACCCTTACACCTCTTTCCTGTTAGTGGTCCTAATTAAAGGCATTAAGATGCCTGTGTTACAAACAGCCACTGTTTTGTTACTTTCCATAAATCAGTGAAATATGAATGACTTCTTAGAAAACATTAAATACAAGTGCAGGAATATATAAAATTTTCTTTGCTGAAGAGCTGTAGACAAGTCTTTTTGCAGACAAGGCTGTGATCTTCCTTTTTTTATGACATAGTGGTATAGAAGACATGAATTACTGAGGAAAGAAAGGCACCAAACAAAGAGAGCCCCAGATATGAAAAAGAAGCATTTTATGAGCATTCAGATACAGAAGTGATTGTATGAGCTTGGTTCATTTTAACCACTTAAAAGTGAAGAGAAGGTCATTGATATTCTGTCTTTGTGTCATCACAGTGTGAAATACAAATATTTCACAATATTTTTCTTAAGCATAACACACTTTGGTATTGTTTTCTGTAATTATATAATAGTAAAAAAGCCCTGAACATTAAATTAAATTGTTCTAAATCCAACATGATTAGGAGAATATAATCCACAGCTGGCTGGCTACTAACAACCAGGATTTTTCAAAAATCAAATGGAGGACCCTGAATGAGAAAACTTCAGAGGTGATCTCATGATAAGAGTTTAAGGCAGGTGATCACCAGGAGATCTGGGTTTCATTGCTGGTTTTGGGACAGATTTTCTGTCACTTTTATTTTCTGTTACTTTAAACTCTCCATTTCTCTGTCCCTTTGACATCAAAGGGAAAATACTACATTGCATTGGGTAAAACCACATCAATGGAGCTATGCTGATTTATTCCACTTAGAACGTGTCCCAGCTTTTGGGAGTTTTTGTACTACTGTTGGCAATATAATTGTGGATGGAGCCTGAAAAAACAGAATATCTGATAGGCTGAAAAAAGTGGTCTCATACTTTCTCAGTTGCCTGATTACTCCATAAGACAGACCTAGACAATCTGCTTCATAGCGAGCTTCCTCAGGGACACGTATTATCAGAAGAGCCTTGTTGTACCATAGCAACAGCAGCCCCCACCTCCCCTTGTTTCCCACTCTTAAACACTGGAAAAAAGAGAGTGATTCATGCTGTGTATGGGGAGAGATTAATATCAAAACCAATATTTGGGTCCCTGCCAATTCTCAAATGTCTGAGCTTCCACAGGGATGTTGGATCACTGTACGTACACTCCTACTGAGTCTGGGTAAAATTAAAGAGTTGTAGGAATGTCTCAGATTGCAAAAAGCTCAGGGGCAAACACTGATCTCTGTTGTCCAGTGATTTTAATGGGGGAAAATCCCCAAAGCTCTCTGTACTCATACAGAGGTACAGACTGGTGTCTAGCTCTTATCTAACCAAGACTAGAGTCCAGAAAATATGCAGTCCTCTGCCCAAGTCCCCTGGCAGGCTTGCTCTTCAGGCAGAGATTTACACAGGTACCACCAAAGGTGGTGTTTCTTCACCTGCACTGAGGGATGTGGCTGTGCCGCCTCTGCCACTCTCTCTTCAGCTCAGGGCTGTGCCTGCCTCTCACTGTCTCATTATTGCAGTGCACTTAGCACTGTGATAGGACTGGGAGTCTCAAAAGTGAGGTTGTGGTTGCTTTCTTTTGGAAAAGTTTATTCTATTCTGTGGTAGGTAGCAGCCTGGTTGATACTGCATTTATTTTAGGCTCTTCATAGTCCAGCAGAGTTGCCAAATGTCTCACATACTTGTTTTACCAGCTCATCCTAAAACTCGCATGAAAACAATATAGGACATTTGTTGCTTCATTTGATCCATATCTCCTCTCAAGTCACTGGCCAGAGAATGCATTTCTATAACTGATACCAAAGCAGACGGTATATCCTTATTATCGGGGCTGATGCAGGGTGGGCTTCCTGTCAGATATCCTAATTTGGAGGGGAAGACAAAGCTACTTTTCTTTCTTCTGCATGTAGGTCTCTGAATCCTGTAGGTAAAACCAAAAATATCTGGAAACTATAACCTGAGGGCATTGAACTGTAAAGTTTCACAACTACCAGGCTGCAGGCAGTTCAGAATAAGGAAGACTAGCTGTATCAAACTTTTTCTTGGAAATGTGTTCATGCTGTTGCAAGTACTACCAAAGCAGGAATTTCAGACTTGCTTCAGAGTATGAGCAATATAAAGAAAAGTGTTTACTAGGTGCTGTGGCAGGTCACATAGCAGCAGAACAGTACATAATTTTAAAGAGTTTTAAATTAAGAACAGACTGTGTTCCTCCCATCTGACAGTCCTCTCATCTATTATTAGAACTACAGTAGTATTGGCAAGAGTCAAGAAATACTTTCAGGAATTTCTCAGAATTGTAGCTATTTTGTCATAATTTTGGCATCTCATGATTCCTAAGCGTAAGTATATGCTTATTTCAGGAGGAAATGCTGACATCCATTACCGGGAGTGGTATAAACCCTTAGTGTGGTTCTGGATCCTCGTTGGCCTTGCCTATTTTGCTGCTGTCCTGAGTATGATTGGAGACTGGTTAAGAGTCCTGTCCAAGAAGACAAAAGAAGAGGTATGACTAGTAATTTCTCAGTGGTTTGTCATTTTATGAGAGCTTTAAGTGCCTGATTCCTGTTTGTCTAAAGAAGGATACTCCTCTGTATGACAAATGCTCAATATTCCCTGTGGTTTACTCCACTGGCTGCCTTTGGTATCCAGTTAGCTCTGATCTCTAGCTCCTTCACAAAGGGAGTTAAAAAAGCAACTGAAGCAACCTAGGCTGTTACACCTCTATCAGTACTACCAAATACGCAGAACACATCAGTAGGATTGCAGTTACGGAATAAAAGAGGCCAGCCTTCACTCTGAAACTAGCTACAAAGTTGTGATAAAAAATTCAGTGTTCTCTCTTAAAAAAATTAGAGATGCATAGGTTTTGAAGACATTAGTTGGCTCTCTTCCTTATGGGGCAAGAACCTGCCTTTAAACCAGGGTTTTATATTGAGTTTTCCCACCTTTCCCTATGTCATGGAATATGGCTCTGAATAAGAGTTTAGATTCAGGCCCTTTACTGACTACCATATTATCAAAAATTGAAGAAACTGAGTAATCAGCATCAGGGAGAACATGATTAAATTCACTCAGAAAATGCCCTCCATGATTCAAAGACAGTATTGCTAATGTGTCACTCAAATAAGAGTGGAAAATAGAAGGCAATTGCCATGACTCTAGAGCTGAAGCCTATTGTGGAGGACGTTAATAATATAATTTCAATTTTTAAGGCAATCTCCTTCTGCATTACTGGCAAAGCTAACCTGGCAAGGTTAGCCAAAGAGCAGGCATAGACAAAGTTTGGCAGAGGGGTACTTCTGTTTATCATTTATGAAAACATCTGCGCTGCCTCAGATGTGTCTCCTGCACACCTCCGTGAAAAAAGGGGCTTCACAGAGAGTTTGGCAGTCAGGCTGAACATCAGCAGGCACCTACATGTGGGAATCTGATCTCTTATGGTGAATGTGAGATGCCTACTCCCACAAGTAATACAGTTCTAATGGACACCTGCTCATCTGGCCTGAGGAACCAAAGATGAATTCCTCGTGGATCACTGAATGCAGAAACTGAGTTCTGGCTACAGCAGCCCAAGCAAACCATTGACCTTGGTGGGCTCTTGCAGACATCGTACTCCTGAATCTGTTGTCCTTTAGCTGAACTTTGGAAAAGGCCTGTGTTGACTGAGATATTGCTTGGTCATTTACCTTCTTTTTTTCTCATTGTGGAAGAAATATTTATTTAACGCAGCAGCCGTGTAGGTGCTTTATTCTTAGCCATTGTTCTGCTCTCGGGTGCAAAGGACTAAAACAAAGCAAAGCAGTGAGACATTTAAGGACATGCTCATGGTGCCCACACAGTATGTGTTGACACCTCCTCCAGCTGCCTTGAGAGGGTGGTGTTTGGACAGTTATGCAATGGAAACCTCCATTAAAGACAGCTATATTTGTCCCTGAGAATGACTGGATCAGTCAGAGGTCCACTTGGAATTATCTAATAGGTGTTTCCGTTAATTGCTCTGTGGCTTTGTAGCACTGAACAGAACCTTCAGTGGGACTGAACAGCTCCATCCATAAGCAATATGGGAAAATACATTACTGTATTGCTACACTGGTTGTTGTGCTATTCTGAAGTATATTGGTATAACTATATGTGATTAATTTTACTCAGTCCTGCTCATTTACCACTGACATTATAAGTCAGGAATTTTGTTCTTAACCAAGGAGGGATTAGCATAAATACCTGCTATCGTGTAACACAGCTATAAAATGTGGGGGGCAAAATGTGAAACAGGCAGACAAGTTATATGCCACACAAGACATTAGCTAGTCACTAGTTGGTGTGTTTAGAGCCTGCTCAGTATAGCCACTTTGCTGCTGAAGTTTGGGTCTAGATGGATGCACTGGAGCTGGGACTGGTCTCTGATTCTATGCTAGACAAGAAAGCGCTTGTGCTACTCTTCTATGCTTTTGCTTTTTTTATATTCATTTCTCTTTCTTGTTGTTGTAAAGGTTGGAGAAATAAAGGCCCACGCAGCTGAGTGGAAAGCAAATGTGACAGCTGAGTTCAGAGAGACAAGGAGGCGGCTCAGTGTGGAGATCCACGACAAACTTCAGCGGGCAGCCACCATCCGGAGCATGGAGCGCAGGCGCCTGGGCCTGGACCAGCGAGCCCATTCCTTAGACATGCTCTCCCCAGAGAAGCGCTCTGTCTTTACTGCCTTGGAAACAGGACGCTTCAAGGCCTCATCTCAGGAAAGCATCAACAACAGGCCTAACAACCTGCGCCTTAAAGGGTCAGATCAGCTCAACAAGCACGGGCAGGGGGCATCCGAAGACAACATCATTAACAAGTTTGGATCATCTGCTAAGATGACCAAAAGGAAAAACAAAGACCTCAAAAAGACCATCCCTGAGGATGTGCGTAAAATTTATGAGACCTTCCGAAACTACTCCTTGGATGAAGAAAAAAAGGAAGAGGAGTCAGAGAAGATGTGTAATTCTGATAACTCTTCTAGCACTGCAGTACTGACCGACTGCATCCAGCAGCACTCGGACCTGGAGAATGGAGTGATCCCCAATGAAACCAAAGAAAGGGAACGTGAAAACAAAGCGCTACTTGAAGACAGAAATTTAATGTAAAAGATGCCTGACTTGAATTAACAAAGTTAGTGTTTTTATATACATATATATATTGAGACACGTGCCTTATACAGACTCCTTATTCAGTCTGAATTATATAGCATCGAAGAATATTTCACTGTGCCATAAAGACTCAAGCTTGCTCTGCCAAAACAATTCAGGAACACAGCACTGCAGAATGGCAACAGAAAGCTACGCACATGGAAATTTCAGCCTGTATAAGATTACCAGGGCAAGACGCAAAGGAAGAGACTGAACCATGGCAATGGCAGCTATGTAAGAAGAGTGTTTGAAAGGGATGAAAAAGAGTGTATCTTTGTAATGGAGTATGCATCCATAAAGCCTTCCCCTGGTGATTAAAAAGAGGAGAAATGTTTGGATTGAACTAGAAACTTTCAGTAAGGCTTAGTTTACGTTTTGGCACGTGATCCAAGCTAGATTTTTTTTTTATTATTATTTTTTTTTAATTTTTGAATCAGATGCATTATCTTTCTAAACTCCAAAAGAATGTCCATGGACACAGCCGCCAGCTGGGTGCTGGTTTGAAAAATCAATATAGACATATTTAAGGCTCGGCTTGCTCTTTTCATTAAAAACAAACAAACAAACAACTAACTCTGTGGGTATTTATCTTAACCAGTGTCAAAAAAAAAAGGAAAGAAAAAATGGATTTTTTTTCTCGTGTAGGAAATATTAAATGTAAGCTCACAGCAAGAAAGCACATATGAAGAAAGTGCAACATCTCGTGCTATGTTGTTTAAAAGAAGAGAAACATTAATTTAATGATATTCGGTTAGGTGTATAAAACAGTGGGCCAACTTTTTTTTAAAAGAATTTCTCATTCACACTTTCTACCACTGAAAAAACCCTTCAGTTTATTGCTGTAAGACTATGAAGACAGAAGGAAAGCTATAGCTTTTGCATGTCAGCAAACTGCTGTTCTCTGTAGCTGAATCTGAACTTTTAAAAATAGACATAAGAGCATATACACTATTCAAAGGAGGGCCAGGGCAACCACAGAATCTCAGGGCTCTCTACCCCTTTTGCTGGGTTTGGGTTTAGACATAAGCTGCAGTCATAATCTCAGAAAAAAAAAAGAAAAAAGAAATCTACGAAAAGAAGTTGAGAAAAATATGGTGGTAATCTTTTAAGTGCTTATAGCTTTAAGTGCCATTAATGCTGTCATATTTTGTAACTTTTTAAACAAGTCTTCTGCATTATTTGTTTTATTTCCTTTCAGATACTGTCTTTGTTTGACATTTGCTATCTTTCTTCTTGATAAAATCTAAACATGAGCTCTCTGCATTTTTAGACTAAATTGAAATGTAACCAAACTGTGGGCATTTTTTAAAAATCTTTTGTGGCGTCTGGACATATGGATATAAGAAATACAAATGTCCCTAGACTTCACAGTAAATATTCAAAGAAAAGGCTGCAAAATAATTAATGGGAATTGCAAAACACACTAAATTTTGGTAGCCTCAGCCTGTGGGCTACTGTGTTTGTCATTGCAGCATGCCCATGTCTGCACACACAAAAATGCACGCTTCGTTTTCTGTGATGGTTTCTGAGATTTTTATGCACAATGAGCCAACTCAAAATCTAACTGGTCACTGAAATACATGATTGCCATGGCTATGAATAGAAGCATGGCAATGCAAATGCAAATTTTGAGTATGCATATTTGCATATCTAATTGACTGCACAGTTTGCAGGAGTGAGCCAAATACCACTAGTGCAGAGGAGGAAAGAAGTTCTTAGTATGTTCTGTCTGTTGGTTTACTTCACTTGAAATATCCTGTCTTTCTAATTTCATTACCTGTCTGAAAATTAAGGATGAAAAAATAATGTTTGAAAAATTTCAAGTCATTTGGGATTGCTTTAACTCAATAAGACCCAAGAGAAATTGAATTCTGCTTAGTTCACCAATGAATCTCTTAAGGTGCAGGGCTGCACTCTGGCTTTAGCTTACTGGAGACAGGGCAGTAAGCCCAGTCCCCGGGGAAGGTTTTGTCTGACTCAAGAGCTGCTGTGGCTCTGGAGGCTTTTGTGCCACGCAGCCCTGTGCTCTGCTTCACAATAACGCAGCCGGCAGCTTGTGGCCATCCTCAGATCCTGTACTCCCCAAGCTGCAGCAGACCCTGGCAGGGAGCAGGTCTGTTCGAGCACGGGAGTCCTCTAGCCATCCTGTTGCGCCTGGTTTTGGGCAGGCCTGGGATGAAGTCCAGCCTTTCGCGCCACACGTGAGCAAATTGTTGGAAGTCTCACTGAGACGTACAGTGAATCATGTTGTGCTCATTCTGTAGTGCCAGCGTAGATGAAGCATACTTGGATGTACTGAGATTTTATGTTGTTCAGATCTGGGGTTTTCCTGTGGCCTGGTGGGAAGTTAGGAGATAAAGCTGTGATTTAGATTTGCTTTTGAATTCCAAACAAGGTTCAGAAGAGCTCAGACATGTGATTTGCGTCCTGGGCATTAAAGTACTGCCTGGTTACACCGTCCTGCACTTTGCTTGTATGAAGGATCAGGTACACAAAAGCATCTCATCTGACTCTGAAAGCATGCAGTACATACAGATTGTGCTAACAATTCTCCTTGGTTACCAAATGCCAAAACCAACACCATGCATGCAGTGTTATTTTTTCCTCAACTGAGTTCTTCTCACAAGAAATGCTCGCCTGTAATGGAAAAGTCCTGTGCAGGTGCACAGGCAGCTGTAAGGGTATGGGAGATGCATTTCCTGGATGTGAACTAAAAGGCTCAGTCATAGCCTGAGCATTTCTGCTGATTAGGGTCAGGGAAAGCAAAATTCTGTCTTGTAGGACTTGTCTGTGTGAGCAAGGAGTTGGACAGTGGGCAAATCATGGAAAACAAGTCAACATGGACAAAGTGACTGAGGAGGCAACGTTTGGTGGCCAAATTCAGAACTGGTTGCTCTGATGGGATAGAAGGACAATGCAATCTTGGCATATGCGTCATCTTTAAACTTTCTGAGTTCTCAGGCTCTCCCCTGTCCAGATTCTAACTGACGGGGTGTGTGTCTCACTCTAGTTTCTGCCTCGCCATGCCATGCAGGAGTCCCTGGCTGACATTTTATTAGCTGTGTCTTCAGCAGCTCCTGGTTTGGGTTAGGATAGTTTCAGGGACAAAGGGTGATGCTGAATAAACTCCCAGTGAGATGCTGAACAGAGCATTTGATGACCTTTTACATGAAAGCAAGATGCTCTCTTTCATGCCCCCACATTTCTGTGTCTGTGCAACGTGCTGAGAAAGCTGCCAGTCTGCTGCTGAAGTAAATACTTTCTCCTATATGATTGCCTATTAAATACCTCAATATACATCATTTTTATTATAATATGGGAAGTGCAAACGGTGTACTGCTTAGGGGACCAGACAGAAATGTCTGACAACCAAAATGACATTTTAATGTCCTAAATTGCTTCTCCCCTTGTAAAGGACATCCCTTGGTTTTAGTTGTATGCGACAGCTTGGGAGAGACTCTCAGTTCAAACACCAAGTGTTTTTAGGGCTAACATTCTCATCCTTTGGTATTTAATAATACTTACAAAGAACTTGTGATGTTATTTCTAGTGAGGCTGTTCCACCATTATTGAAAGTTTTAGCAAAAGGTAGTCTGAACCATACCCAAAACTCCTTGCTCTAAATTACAGACTTTCACAGAAGCCCGAAAATAAAAACGCAAACAAAAGGGTGACTTAGTGACTTTAACTCTCAGATCCTGCCCTGAGCACAACATGACTTGACATGGGAATTGGGACCTGAAAGAACAAAGGAAACATGGATCTTCTGTAGCCACAGCCCTCACACATAGAGGACGACTCAGCTTCTGGTTTCCTACAGCTTTCAGCTCTGCAGTCCCACTTTCTACTGTCTTGTGCAGGAGAATTCTGGCATGCTTCTTTGGGATTCCTCCTGAACCATTAACCGTCACTGAACTTGTGCAGATTTTGCATGAGTGGTTTTGAAAAGGTTTGTAACTTCATCCATGTGGCAGTCTGTGAATTTCATTATTCTCTAATAGGGAACATTATTTCTAATAAATGTTATTAGAAATAATACTAAATAACCCCCCCAGCAATTTATATTCATGAAATCTAATTTTGGTTGTTGCTGTGAAATTATACATCATCAGAGCTTCTGCTGTCTGGCTTTATGATGTCTCTAGTACAAGTCTGTTTCTTCCAAAGCCATTAATGGGCTATGCCAGAGACTTTCTGCAAAATTCTCTAACCCACAATGAATGAAAGTATATCTATGTGTTCAGGGTGTTAAAAACCCTGTCCTTAAAAAACCCTGCATTTTCCTGAAGAATTTGTGTTGATGCTGTACATGGGCTGTTTGTTTGCCAGTTTTGGTTTTCTCAGGGGCTTATTTGTGTTGTCAGGTTGCAAGATGTCTGCTAGTCTCACTTTTCCCATCATCCACTAAAAATAAATAACAGGTAAAGACCAAGCTTTATGTTATGTTGCATACTAACCTAGAACAAGAAGTCTTCTACTTAACAGATACGGATTTAAAAGGTGACTGGAACTGCTTCAGTCCTTCCAGTACACCTATTTGTTCTGAACTATGTTTTGTCTAATCTAAGGCCAAAATCTGCCCCCATCAAGTCAGTGCAGTAAAGTAGAGCTAGCTTGTTATTTTTAAGCTGTTCAGAGCAAAGACCTGCTGTTTTAACTCATCTCTACAGTGCCGTTTACACTTACTGGGATGGCATTATATCAATACTAAATACAAATAAGCCCGGCTTCAGAAACAGTTCCCTAGGCAATTAAATATCAATGAAAACACAAATGCAAATCCACACAAATCTGTGAAATTCAAGTAAAGGCTTGTAGGTTAATGTATGAAACTAGTTGCCTGGAATATATCATAAAAAAAAAAAAAAGCAGATCTGAAAATTCCTTTAGGTTGCCTAATTCCTCCTGCGGTCCCCATCTCCTTTGCTACCAGTAACAGTTACCCTCCTTAACACCATTGCTGATCTGGACCGTATTTTTTTTCCTTCTGCCAGTGCAACTGAAGTACATAATGATGTTGGACTCTGTTGACTCATGCTGTTGAAATCAAACACTGAGCAAGCAGTTCCGAAAGCTAATTTGGGGGTGTCCTGATGTAGCCAGCACATGCTCAGCGAGCTAGCTCATGCTGGGTTGAGCAGGTCACTCTAAAGGCCAGTCTTACCACAACACTGGTGAGTTCTCAGGAACCAGTTGAAAAAAAGAGCCTATGCAAACGTGTGCACATGTGCACCCTTTACGTGGCACATGTAGTCGGTTCTTGCATACAGATTTAGTGGTGATGCCTGGCCCGCCATGGAGGTAGATGTGGACTTCTGTGCTCCCTCATCTCTGGTTACAGGTTGTGCCTGAGCTGAGTCTTATCACCGGGAAATACCAGTGCTGCTGCTTTCGGGGGAAAGCGGACATTTCTCTAGCAGGTGGCCTTTTGAGGCAAATAGGATTTGCTTTCCTTGGCTGAACTCCTTGAGAGCAAATCACAGGCAGGTGGTATTTGGCATGTGAGAGAGAATATTTTAGTCTCCCAAATATATTCCACCCACACACTCTTTTTTCCTTGTGAGAGCTGGGTGCTTAAAGAGGAAAGCTTACGGTGCCTATTGTGAGATGTAAGCCAAATATACCAGCTTTCAGCCTACCATTTAGCAGATTCTCAGATCCTGGAGTCATGTAGTAGATATAATTAGAAAAAGGCAGGATTTGTATCTGGATCACAGCTTCCCCAAAATTTGAAATTATTCAGGCCAGTGTTCCAATGTCAGTTTAGACTGAATTTTTTCAGGTTCTGATAGAATTTCATCTGGACCTTGTGGACAGGGCTGAGAAACCATGATTAGTCATTTTCAGGCTTGCATTTGAAAAAAACTTTCTTAAAATTTGGGGAAACATTTCAGTGGGCTGCTGATCTATTTTTACTGATTAACTTTGAATTATAGTATAAGCAATCAGTAAATCCACTTGCAAGGATGTTCTATCTACTCTCTTGTCTCTGTCCTTCTCTCTCTCTCTGTAAGATTTTATGGTGCTTTAGAAAGGCATTTTCAGAAAAGGGACAATTTCATAAATGTCATTACCATGGTACAGAGCAGAATGTGCTTGTGCCATCTAGATAAGTTTTGCTGCTATTGTCTTTATTTTATGATGTAATGTTTTACAAAGATGGAAAAAAAATTGCAACAAAGACCTTCTGGATGATGAAAACACTTTTCCTGTTGTTTTTTTTCTCTCTCTGTTGTCTTATCATCCAGCAAGGGTAGAGTAGCTGTAATTAATCTTCCCTTTTGTGTATCCCTGTGGAAAACAGTGCATTGCTGGTAATCTAACCGTTGCTAGATCTTTGTGTTCATTTTTGCCCCTCCTACCTTTTCTTTTTGGTTGACAGTCCAGACTGCAGTGTTTTCTGGGTTTCTAATTTGGGAATTGGTGGTGCTGGGCTGGTTTCAAAAGAGAGGCACAAAATTCTAGCCATACCTCTACTCATACTGAGCCACGTTTCTACACCTGGTGACCAGTCAGTAGGGAGGCAAGAAGCAAAGCTTTGAAGAGGCTCTGTCTCTCTTTCCTAGTCTCTCTCCATAGAATTTATTTGCCAGGATGTCTGGAAAAATTTACTAATGCAGAGAGGAGGGAGGAGGTGAAACTTCTTGGCCTTGGGAAGCACAGACAAGGTTGGGGTTGTTTTGTACTGTGAATTCTTTTGTCTCGTTGCAGCTTTTTTGGTATCTTCATGTTGACTGTCTCCTACGTGAGGCCTCAGTTTCCCCTGGTGCCTTGTTTTTCCATCAACTTGAGAAACTGCAATACCGGCCAGTCATAGTACACTCACAGAGGGTGCAAACTCATGAACTACGGTTCCTTTGTCAGCAAATGGGGGAGACAAAAAATTCCTGCAAGCATGGTTGATACTTCTGTATAATGTATATAGAGACCTCTCATGGCTGAGCCTTCCCGTGACTCTGAGGGAAAAAAAAAAAAGAAAAAAGCCTTCCCTGGACCGAGCAAAAAAGCTCCCCTGTTTTTGTGCTACTCATGCCACACAGTCCATACTGGTTCTTGCTACTTGTTGTGTGTTAATTGTGTAAGTCAAGACATATTTCCCCAAAGCCCCCCCCCCCCCAATTTCCAAATTATCTCTCTTCCCCTATGAGCATGTGTCTCTTGATAGGACCTACTTTAGCTACTCTGTATCACTCTTGTTTTTTTCTTGCAAAAATGGTTATTTGCATTTTCTAGTTTATGCACATTCTCATTTTGCTTGTCTACTTAATTGCCATTTCCAGGGCATGACCTTATCTAGCTACACCTGTTTGCTCTTTGTGACCTATTGCTTGGGATATACTGAAGGCTACTTCGTTTTTAGAGTCCTCCAGCAAACTGATCTATCTAGCCAGCTGACCCAAATAATTGTTCCTAGAGGTGATTGCGAAAGACAATGAAAAAACCCCAAGAGGGCGGATGTGTGACAAGTTGTGAAATATTTTTTTTCCACTCCAAAATCTGGATGCAGAATGCTAAGGGTTGCACTAAGATTCTTGCTGAAACATGATTTTTTTCAGTACAGTCTGTGGTTTTGCATAACACCAACTATTTTTTAAACAAATTGTTACATGGTGACAAAAAGATTAAAGTTGCATTAAAATATAATAAATTTAGAACTCACATACTAAAACTGAATAGCACAGGAAGAAGGATCCCACACAGATTTCACAGCACATTGCTTGGGCTGGCAGGTGTCAAGCTGCTTTCCGGGAAAGCTTTAGATCTTTTCCATGGAGGACACTGGACACTTTCCACACTGTAGGAGGCTGCCTCTGGATCATCCCTTCTTTCTTTCTGGCACAAGGTGCTGATGTTTTTCTTGATGGTGCTCTCTTAATGGTACCATTTTGTGGGCGGAGTCCCCAGCTCTCTTTTTGGAAAATGTCATTACTGAACCAAATTTAAACAGGATGGATGGACACCATAGGCTTGACTGGAAGCAGTTAGCTAAATGGACCTGTGCCACTCTTTCCTTCTAAGTATTGTTATACGACTAGGAAGAATAAAGCACTAAAATAAGGTTGCATTATGTTCCAGAGCATGTTGGGACTGTGAGTCTTGGTCGTGCACATCAAGAATTTGTTTATAATACCGGCTTTATTAAACTGCACTGCAATGTGCCAAATAAGTTATTGGTGGGGGTCCAAAACTGCAGTCCTTCTCTCATATAGAACCATGAGAATCAATTTAAAAAAAGAGTGCAAAATAAGCAAAATAGTCATACTTTTTAGCAGAAAACTGAATATTTCTTGAGGTGGACAATTGAGTTCCATGTTCAATGAAAAGCAGGAAAAACATGAATATTGTAATACCTGAGAAAAAAAGAAAAACAAACAAACAAACAACAAAAAAACCCCAGACCAAAATCTCTTCACTTCTTTCTCACAGAACATATCTGGACTTCTGTGCATTTCATGCCTTTGCAGGTGGCATCGATGAAAATAGACATGCACACTTCATTTTGCTCCTGTTAACCTTTCAGAGATAATCCAGCAAAGAGAAAGTCAGCTGGCTATTAAAGTCTTGCGTGCACTACGTACGGATCTAACAATTGCAGTTTATTGCTTCCCCTTGCATGAATATCTGGGCAGAAAAAGAGACAGAGTGTGATGGGTTGACCCTGGCTGGACGCCAGGTGCCCACCAAAGCCGTTCTATCACTCCCGCATCCTCAGCTGGACAGGGGAGAGAAAAATATAACAAAAAAGCTTGCGGGTCGAGATAAGGACAGGAGAGATCATTCACTAATTACCATCACGGGCAAAACAGACTCAGCTTAGGGAAAATTAGCTCACTTTTTATTACAAATCAGCCAGAGTAAGGTAAATGAGAAATAAAACGAAATCTCAGAACACCTTCCCTCCACCCCTCCCTTCTTCCCGGGCACAACTTCACTCCCGGATTTCTCCACCAAGCCCCCCCAGCGGCACAAGGGGGACAGGGATGGGGTTTACGGTCATCACACATTATTTTCTGCTGCTTCACCTCCTCAGGGGGAGGGCTCATCTGCTCCAGCGTGGGGTCCCACCCACGGGAGACAGTCCTCCACGAACTTTCTCCAACGTGGGCCATTCCCAC
>NW_010973368.1:9567512-9612326 GCF_000737465.1 Haliaeetus leucocephalus | reverse complement strand
CTTAGAGCCAGCTGGTATAGGCTCGCTCTCTCTCGAACACAGGGGAAGCTTCCAGCAGCTTCTTACAGGAGCCACCCCTGTAACCCCCCCCGCTACCAAAACCTTGCCACATAAAACCAATACACAGAGAAAATTCCACAAAGGACAGAGTTCGGCCTGCAAATCTCTTCTTCCTGTGAGGGTTTGTGGGAAAGAAAGTACTCAGCATGTTTCAGAGCACAGGTTGGGAAAGGAAAGATTGAAAGAGAAATGGAACAGCATGTAAACTGAGGGTGTTTTGCAAAGAGTCATTAAAGACAGACAGGAACCTCATGAGGTCATTTTTATGATGTCATGTTACAGACGTGGGGATGACTTTAAGATGTTGCAGCAGGAAAACCAAGAGCTCTGGCAATCATTGTCACATCTGGTAAAGTGTGTTGAGAGCCTGGAGCCAGGCTAAGTGATACTCCTCCACAGTGTGAATACAGCAGCAGGCTTTTGAGGGATTAAGCACAAACAAACAATGACCGAGTGTTTTGTTACAAGGGAAATAAACACTACCTGAGTAACAACAAGATTTCCAGTGAGCCTTAGGTGCAGAAAGATGCAAGCTGTGCTGTCAGATTGACACTGAAGTGTTTAATCCTCCAGCTGCGGGGTCTCAAAGACAACAGCCTACTCAACTCTTCAGCTCAGACTCTTTCCTAGAGCAGGTCCATCTTGAGGGGAAGGCATGCTGTGTTGTGAAGCCAATTATATTGTTTTACTTCCATTTCTTTTTCTGATGTAGCTCAATTTGATAAACTAAACATAGTTCGTCAGGTTAAAAAAAAAAAACCCAAACCAAACCCAAAAAAAACCCAGCAAAAAACACCTTATAGGCTGCAATTGTCACGTTTTCCCCTTGAATCCCTTCTGCACAGCTGCCTGCTGAGAATGATTTCTAACGAACAGCACAGCCTTGCTGTTTGAGGGAAGGTATATGACTGGATTTTTCATGGGAAGGAGAAGAGGAGGAATCCCCCTGAAGCCTAGGCTTATCTTAAGATTAACTGGAAGACAAAATTTTTTACTATCTCACCCTGCAAATACCAATTCCTTTTTAGCAGGAAGTTATTGTATCTTTCACAGCTTCAAAAGAGCTTTAAATGGACACTTTCATTTCTGTTTTTCATCGCTTAAGTTTCCTGCCTTGGTAAGTCTGCTCTAATCTATTAAAATAGGTGGTTTCTTCTCCATAGACTGGACCTCCCTCACTCAGGCTGAGCACTAATAAATTAGCCATGCCCACTTGCAGTTCTGCATGATGCAATCTGATCTCATTAGCAGTTCCTAAACAAGCCAATTTAATGCAACAGCAAAACAGGTTCAGGCTGTGTTTTGCAATTTCTCTTGTCTATCATCAGTCACACATCCTTCCCTGGGTTTCCTATTCTTGCTCATCTGCTCCTCCTTAACACCTCTAGCAAAAGGCCCACCTACAGTAGTTTAACCCAAGCTCTCTGCGAGGTAGTTACCGATGTATGTTTTTTCGTGTGTGAGGTGAAGCTGTGAAGGCCACAAACACTGAGGTACTTTCTATAAATATGATGGTGACCATCATATTCGTGGTCCTGAGGCTGTTTTAAGCAACCACTATCTCAGCTGCTGTGTGGATCTCTATGTATTGGTCTAGACAGACTTATCTGTAGGTAACATGTATAGTAAATTCCCATCAGGCATCCAGATTACGGGAAAATGAGTACACTGGGGATGCCCTCAGGTGCTGAAAAAAGTGTCAAAGAAACATAGTGCTGTATGTGCAAAAATGTAGCTCAATAAGAGGAAATACTTAAGTCTTTTCCTCTCTGCGTGCTCTAGTGTTGCTTAGTTATTTAGTCAGTTTACCAATCAGTTTGTACTAAAAATGAAAAGGACATCTACAGTTGCTTATGGATCCACAAAAAGAGCTTTGTTTAACAGCCCTGCGAGCTTTGGAAAGGAAAACAGGCTTGTAGAGAGAACCTGCAGACTCTTTGGAGGAGGTTTTCATGTCCATTAATGTGATCATTAATAGCTTGTGTTGCAATCAATAAGTATCCGGAGTGCAGAAGGTCAGAAAACATTGGTTGAAATGCCAACCTGTTAAGCAGTAAACTCAG
Organism: Haliaeetus leucocephalus; assembly: GCF_000737465.1. Lineage (NCBI taxonomy): Eukaryota > Metazoa > Chordata > Aves > Accipitriformes > Accipitridae > Haliaeetus > Haliaeetus leucocephalus. Next base: position 9,610,203 of record NW_010973368.1, on the reverse strand, counting down.
ATACATCAGTGTCCCTTGGACAGGCAAAGATTTGAACATGTTATCAGCTATGAAACAGGCAGATGTTAGGACACTGCAGTGCCAACATTAAATGAGAAATAGTGCAGAGTAGACAGATGTGGGGTTTCTTCTACTGTGTTGGAGGACCTTATTTGGCACCTCTGGTACATTTAGAGGGCAGAAATTCTATTGTATCTTGACAGGTACTAGGAATAGTTTTCCAGAGAGGCAAATTCTGCTAAAGAATAAGAAGTTGGTTGTTTTAGGAAAGGAAAATGGGAGTGGATTTGATTAAGGGATACTATATTTGGATCAGACTTTAAACAGGGGGTTGATCAAGCATTAGGTGCAAAATTGCACAAGGCTAGCAAAATACTGTGGAAAAACCTCAGTCCCTGGGCTAAGAACAGACTGGAAAAGAGATGAAATTTTTGTAAAACTGGAGCTCAGAATTACTGATCTTTCAGTTCAAAGGTAAACTCTCGAAGACAAAGAAGTAATTTGGGGGTCAAACCAAAATGAAATATTATCTTTTCAGTGAAATACAAAAGCAGTAAAAAATTCCAGCCAAATTCAATTTGCATTAAATATCTTTTCAACTGGAACCAGAATGTCACATTTCTATTTAAAATGAACTTTTCCCTGAAAGTTGAAGGAACCGACTAGTACTTCAAATGAAAAAAAATTGGCTTACAAAGTGAAAAAACACTTTTTCTTTTCCCTTTTTTCTTTTTTTTTCCTTTTTCTTCCAGATGAAATAAATCATTCAATTCAACTGAATTTGGTTTGCCAACACAAATGAGAAGTAAGAGTCAAACGGGTTAGCCAGCAGGAGGCATACATAGTTCAAGTAGGAGAAGGCTGCTTTCCTGTTGTACACCCAATCTCTGAGCAGTGCTGAAGCCTGTTCTCACCAGGATGCATTTAACAAAATCACTAGAAAAGACAAGCTAGTATTTGCAAAACCTAGCCTTTTCCCAATAGGAGTTTAATATAATGATCCAAACTTCATGTGAGCAGCCAATCCTAAGGTAAGGGCACATGTGAAATCTTAATCATTTAAATTATTTTGGTAGCATAGTAAATTCTACCTGATTATTAACTTCAGCTCTGGGCAGAGGATGTTTTCTTCCTTGACATACTTGTTTCAGCTTCATATTTAATGTACTACACTGTTTTTTAATAGTCACAGAATTTCCGTGAAGCATTAAGAAGATGTGAAAATGGGAAGTGTAGGACAAATTGTAGTGTTGTTAGTGACATGATGATTCATATTTATTTACATTTTGGTTTTTAAATATTTTTTTCAGTGGAACACTTTCTTGCCAGATCTCACATGCCAGGAAGTAAAAATTAATTCTTGTCACAATTCCCTAGGAAATATCATTATTCCTACTTTATAGCATAGGAAATGAACTATCTGAGGTTACACAGAAACCTATGTTTGAGCCAGAGTTTTAACTCCGACTTGCTACTATGTTCTCTAGTAGCAGGCCAGCCTTCTTCTCTTGATTATACCATGACTTTCTCAAAGGCACAACTTTCCCTATAAATAAACTGCTAGATTAAACTTTGATAGTATTCCATGTACTATTCTTGGTTTTTTTTGTTGTTTTTTTTTTTTTTTAAATTCATTGTTAAATTTGTAGTCAGGCTCTCACGAATCCCAAAACTAGAAAATGCCAGAATTAAGATTGTCTGTGCACCTTAATTCCTCTAATGTCTGCTTTATGAGACAATATTTGATTTATGTTGTCACATATTTGTCATGGGGTTTCTGACTCATGCCCTGTGTTCTGTGTTGTGCTCAGTTATCAAGTATTTTACCTTTTCCTTCTTGTTCTCTTTATAAACTCTGTACTTATTCATTGCAAACTGTTCCACCCATGCTCTGTAGATCGATATTTCCTCATGGGCTTCTTGGTAGCATTAATCACTAGTGTAACTGGAATGATTCACAAGCATTAACTGCTCTTTTGTGGTGCTACAGGGAGGTAAGGCAGTGGTATTCCTCCATTCTAACAGAGGGGAGGCTGAAGCCAAAAAGTGTCTTTCCATTAATGCTATGGGTTCAGTCTGAGGAGTTGGGAACCTGAGATTTTACTCTAGTATTATGTAGCACTTCAGACCTTGGGACATAAGGATCCAGCTGTTTAGCAAATCAGCCCCAGAGGTAAGTGTCCAGAAAATAAGGATGAAACAGATTCTGGTCACCTTAGAAAATCCTGGTTATGTGACTTGTTCAGCATTTCCAAGCAGAAATAATCCAGTTTTCTATCATGGGATTTAATTTCCTAAACTAAGAGACCTCTTGTGGCTTCTGCATCAGCGATTTTGAAGACAATACTCCTCTTTACTGCATGGTGCTGATTCATCCCTAGGACTACCGTGTGGCCCAAATAAGATGCACCTTTCTTGAAACTTTGGAGGAGATTGTGCCATGTTCCTTTCTTTTCCATTTCTAATTTTCTCAAGTCCTCTATCTCCTTATAGTGGATCCTTCTCTTCTTTAAGGGTGAGGAGCAATACTTCCAATACAATCTTTTCCTGCTTTTAAGAGTAAGCTTTCTTCAGTCCTTTAAAACAGTGCACTTTTCATATGGAAGGAAGGAGAAAGGTCTCCATATCACATCCTGAAAAGACACAAGTGTTTTAATGAAATTCTGAGCAAAATGCTTGAGGAATGAGATTTGAGGCTTACCCTTTCCTTCATTCTACACAGAAGCTAGTTTTAAGTTAGGCATCAAAAATGTTAGATATTATAGCACCAACATTTTAGACACCAAAGAGGGTTACTGGATTTGTCCTGAAATTCTTTCCAAGTTCCAAGAAGAACTTTAGATAAAAAAGCCTGAGCATCTTGACCCATGTCAGAGCAATGGGACAAGAGCAATTTCAGTGCCTGAAGAAACTAACCCATCTGTAAGAAGGAAATACAGCATAGAGAGTTTACAAAAAAATTGCTTTGCTCTCTTACTTGAAAACAGTAGCATGATGCAAATATTCCCCTGGAATGAGAGTGAACTTCTGGTGATGTATTATGAATATCCAGCCTTTTTGTGCCCTGGCTGTACTGACTGCTGCTTTGTTTTAAAGCTGGAAGGAAAAGTGACACATACGCAGATAAAAACATGGATGTCTCAGAAAATACTTCGTGTGTGCAGTTCAATTTAAATCCTTGTATAATATCTTAAATTTGTAGTAGATAGTGCATTATTAATGGAATGTTAAAGCTCCACAAACCTATCATTTTTGCTAGTTGATCAAAAGCTAAATTAAGAAAAAAAAAAAAAAAAGTCAACTTTCCAGTTGAAGTATTCAGGAACTTGTGGGGTTTCAGATTTCTAAAAGGACTTTAAAGTGAGCATCGACGTGTGGCCATGAAGATCAGCTTCAGAAATGGCACAGTTTGCACACCCCCCCAATCTCTTCAAGCAGAACTTTCTTTTTGCCTTTGCAACTAGAAAGCAGCATGATTTCTCCCCCCACCCCCGCCAAATGTTTCACAAGTTGCTCATGGATTTTGAGTTACTCTTTGATCGAAGGTGGAAATGATGGCTCAGTTTTGGAACTGCCTGTTGAACTCCCTTTCACATGGTCAATGCACTGAGCCCTCACATTTCTTAACATTCTGTCTCCACCTCTGTTACCACTTCCATCTTTTCATGACTACCTCTTTGTGTCCTGCAAAGGCTAGTAGAACTGATGAAGTAACTGCGAAGCAAGCAAGTAGTTAGCAAGACAGGTCCTGAAATAGGACCCTTCTCCAGAGAGCCCTACTACACAAGTGTCCAGCCTCTTTTTTGCCAACACTTTTTCTCTTTTGTCCTGCCAAATGCAATATTTTTTTCAGTACTCTTTCTTTGTTTTTTTTTTTTTTTCCTAAGTCTTTGCAAATATCAGATGTTATCAATGCAAAGTTAAAGTACTCATTTCAACTTGTGCCATCTGGTGAACATGACACTTAGAAGCTGAGAGTTCTATTGGTTTTGATATAAGACCTTGATTTCTCATGGTCAGTTGCCCTGGCAAGTGGGAAAGAACATGAGCTTCTGGCTGAAGACAGGATTACAGCAGGTTGTGAGAAGTGCCCTCCCAAGTCAATCTGGCTAGTCACTCTAAAGCTAGGGAGTGGGCTGTTCAGTGCACTCCAGTATCTCTCCTTCTGCTGCTCTCCTGCCCTGAGCAAAAGCTTACGGAACAATCCTGCAGGAAGTGGGGACCCTCATGTTTGTCTCCCATGCTGTCCTTTTATACACAGTTTAGAGCTTCCTGGGTGGTACACCTCCCTCTAAGCTTGATATTCAAAGCTCTCCTGAAAGCCCCTCCTATCAACTAGACCTAGCCGTCTTCATCCTTCCCAGAGAAGTCCTTTATGACCAAACACCCTTACGGCAACAGCTTTACTTTGAGCAGCAGCCTCCTTTTCTTTTTCTCCCTTTATTGTAGTTATTTGATAAGCTCAGATAGACTGAACCTAATAGCTTTTCTGCTGTTTCATTCTACTAAGGAAGAAAAAATTGCACCGAGGTCCTGTGGAAGGTATCTTTCTCTTCCAAATCAATTCCAATCACAGATCCCAGTGAGAACTGGATTTGGTTTGCACTTCTGTAATCTGCAGTAAAAACTTTAAGTAGTACAGCAACATTTTGCTTTGAAACTGGAAATCTACTGCTTGGCCACTCTTGCTTATACTTCATCGTATTTCCTTCTATTAATACATAATTCTTTCTAAATATAGTGACAATTTGTGGGTTTTGTTTAGTGCATCTCTTCTTTTGTGGGCTGTAATTAGTTCTGCTTTTGTTGTATGTTTTGTGGGTTTTTTTCTTCTTTTCTTTTTTTTTTTAATTACCATAAAAATGCCCCACTTCATCCTCTGGTGACCCTGTGGAAAATATTGCTTTTTACATGGCTGTTGCAGACTGGGGTCTTGAAGTCTTTGATCTGGAGCATTATGCAGAGTCACTTCTTTACTTCAATAGCCATAGTGAAGGTCTGTTTTTTAAAGCTCTCAGCCTTAAGAAGCTGTTACCTCTTCCAGCCAAAACTCCTGTGATGGCTGAGCCACTCCATTGATCTCAGTGATGCTCAAGTAAAATACAGAAAAAAACTGAGTCCAGTTCCTTCTCACTTGGCTGCATTAATTGTGCTGGGCTAACAGGAATAAGAAGCAGAAGGCATTTAGTTTTGGCACTACTTTGCTATGGCTTTGAATACACATCACAGAGTGGTCAAGTTCAATTACCAGTTTTATAGAGCAACTTGTCAGAGTAGAACCACACTATCAGCCTAATGTTTATTGGCTGCTTTTGAGATTGAGTCACTTATGCATCGATGTAGTTCTTTCTAGGTGCAAAAATCTTATTCTCTAAAATAAAGAGGGTAGAACATGTCACACATCACCTGTAAAATTGCAAGGAGAAAAAATTAAGGCTCATCCCATGACTTTTCAAGGTCTATTACAGGTATCGTAACTTAAAGGATTTGAAATGAAAGAAGAATTGCATTTTTGCCCAGCTCCAACAGACATTTTGAAAACCTTTTCTGAATCCAGTAGAATATTAATCATGGAACAGAAGGCTTTGCCAAGGAGTTCTGATTTACATTCCAGTTAAATTTCTATACAGTAAATGTTAGGTTCAATTTCAAACTGAGGAAATGGCTCGGGCATAGTATTATCAAAGGACATTTCAATCATTTATGTACAACGCAGAGGAAGCAGGGGAGTAAATCTCTTTGGAATTTACTTCTTATACAAGTCACTTAAGTTTAATGTAGGGATTTGGGGACCTCTGTGAGCAAAGAGGAAGGGAGAAATGGAAATTCACCCTTCAGTCCCACCAGGAAATATTCTGATTTACAGCCATAAATTGCAAAGACATTGAAGCAGCGTTTTCAAAGACCTCTTTATGTGCTGCATTTTCATGTTTAGCTGACGACTGAGCATGGCAGACCCAGTGTGACACTTGTCAGGGATGGGGACTGGTCAGGAGTGGTGACCTGTATCTCCTTGCTGCCTCATGTGGGTCTTATCCTTAGATCAAAGAGTAACAGTCCCATTTGCTGACCCAGACAATATTTAATTTATACTATACAAAAACAGCAATTGAAAGAGCCCCATTCTAGAAAACTGAGTGGCCAGGATATTACTTTTCTTGAAAATGGGGGGGATGAGTGATAAAATTTCTTCCAGGTATATCTCATAGCTAAGATTAGCTCTGTAAGCAGTGAAGCCCTGAATATACATGCATACTCCTTGTGTTTTTTGGGGAAAAAATTGGCAGAGACATCTACTTCCAGATGACTCTTCATCTCTACTTTTTCCCCTAGAGCAGTGAGGTCTCTCTAGGAGCCAAAGCAGGATATCTAAACATCTGAAGAGGCAGAATTTTTCAGACACATCCTTGTCCTTGGTGTGACTTAATGATTCACCAAAGATTCACCAAATCTTCAGGGATTTGACAATGAAGTTGGGACCACTAGTATCTGTGCATTTTCTCTTTGCTTCTTTTGATAGGACTCCAGCTGCAGTGTCTTTTAACTCAACACCTTTTACTGCCAATGAACTGAAACATGCAGAGATGAAGACAGGTATTAAGGCCAAAGGGGAACCACAGCAGCTTCGCTTACCTGCAGGGTTATGTCAGGAGTCAGATTAATTTAAATTGGGAAGAAGGCACATTCTTACATAGCATGGGCTAGGACAGGTCCTGCAGTTACTGGGGAAAAATCCTACCATCAAGGTAGCTCTTTCCAAGGCCCAGCGTTCACAAGTCTTTCTCATTCCTTCTGCTGACAGCACTGTACCGCTTTCACTGAAGAGTTTAGAAGTATGAACGGTGATAGGAAAACACACATTTCAAAATAAGAAATTTAAATATGTTTTTTTTTAATTAAGTTTCAGAAAAATATTCCTGTGGGGTTAATGGATAAGGACTGGGGGGAAAGCAAAACAGTTGATAGCCTCTGAATAGCCTATAGAATGAAATATTTGAAACAAATTTTCTTCTTTTCAAGAAGTGAGCTCCTGGAGTACTGTGTAAAGACTAGCTTCTGTACTCTTAGGTGTGTAAATCCAAAATGACACTGCTGGATTTACATACGAGTATAAGTATACAGTGTTGTGTTTTGGATAAGGGTGGAGACTTCATTTCAATATGGCAATATGTCTCTGAGGACCCTTGCTAATGGTAATAGATAAATGAAATAGGGTTGCGCATGTCCAGTATCATCAATACATGTTATCATGCCATGCCACTTCAATTGGATTATCTGTTTATATATGCATCAAAGGGGAGCAAAAAATGTTTAATTTGCTTCAGTGAGCTGTAAGCAGAAAGAGAATACGTGATAGCTGAGGGTTTGGAGCACACTGCATCATATAATCTCATTCAGGAAATCTTCTGAATTATTGATTACGTTTTTCTTTTCTTTTTTCATTTTGTGAGTCACTCACCACGTTTGTGTTAGCCAGCCATAGTCTTCTGAGGTTATCTGCATCAATTTACAAGTAGCTTCTAACTGTCACGCTAGTTCAAAGTGGGCTGTGCCCTTTTTTTTCTGAGATCAGCAGCAGCCAGTATGGAGTGATTAATGTGGATTCCTGCCTGCTGCAAGGTGGCTTGACAACAATACCTCCTTTCTGTTGTCTCCTAAGCAGGTATAAAGGCAACAAAGGCCTTTGGTTAATGAAAGGAGCCAAATTCAAATATGTCATTTAGAGGTGTTCTTGTCTGCCTCTTTCAACCAGATCCACACAGCTGCCTGTCTTCCTCTGTCTTGGGACTTCATACATTTTTACTGAAGATTAACTTCAAAAAGGGCTTGTGCTGTTTCATCCAGAGGGAGGTACTGTCACTGTGCCTGGCAGGTGCTGACTGTCTGTCATGGGGACCAAAGTATCCAGAAAGTGAGGTCTGAAGGTAGTAAGAAGCCAGGAGACAGGAGATGAGCTCTCCCATTTGAATGTGGACTCCAGCATACCACCTAGGACCAGTTGTCCTTGTGGCAATGCTACTGCGCATGCCAAATGCTTTGTGATAAAGTGGTTTTAGGCAAACAAGGAGATGACAAACCTGCTCTGCCCTCCATTGCTTAGTGCTGTACGTGGCTGGCTGGTACACTCTCTGCTTCACAGCAGTGATTAGCTGTGGCTCGGAAGCGTGAGATTCCCCAATGCTGAAGAAATAAATGCTGGCTTCCTTCTAAGCTCAAGGGACCCACAGGAAAGGGAGAGAGAGACGAAATTGTCTCTGCAGAAGTGTCACTGGCTCCTTGAGGTCTCAGTATTCAGCTGGATGGTTGAGTGATTCCTGATGAGCCTGCAGATAATTCAAAGGACTATTGGAAACCATATGGCTTGGTCTTTTGGTTACCTATTCTAATACGATTCAGTTTTCACTGTACAGTAAATACACAACTAGCAGATGGTAGGAAAGCAGAATCTACTCACCAAGATGAGATGATCATTTTGGCATGAATATGCCCTTGCATGTGCTGGGGTGGTTCTGGGCTTTATTGCCAACCCTTGGTGAGAGCGTCCTGGGTGCCTGCTGTGCCATGCCATGTGGTGCCTGCTTGGTGCTCCTCCTCTGCCCCTTCTTGGGGGGGGGCAGCTCCTCCCCACCTGCCCTTTCCATGCTATGCCCTCATGAGTCCCACGACGAGGAGGGCGAGGATATCAGATGCTCTTCGAGTCACAGAAAAACACCTCTTTTTTCAGTGGGGGACAAACTGCAGCCATTGCCTGGACTTGTCAGAAGCACAGCAGCAAAGCCATTGTTCCTTGGGTCTTACCTTTTAGAGTACTTATGTCCTTTTAATATAGCTTTTCCACCATCCTGTTATCGGAGGAAAGTCTCTAGTCAACATGTGTCAGATTGTGTGGATTTTTGTATGCAAGCTTTTGATGTTATTTCATGTTGTTCATGATATCCTTCTTTTAAAAGAAGCCATGGGGAACTTCTTATTACCTCTCTTTATTGTTTTCTCTGATGAGACAGAGATGAAATTCCTTCTCTGATCATCTGAAACCTTGCTAGAGCTCAGCATCACTTATTTAAGAATTTCTAAATTACTTAGACCACCAGCTGATGGACAAGAGCCTTTTGCCTCAGGCTCCTAAACCATCTCTGCAAAGTATGTTCTGCTCCTCACTCCTAATTACATCACAGCTAATTGCAGTGCCTGGTGCTGCGTTAAGTGCAGCTGGGGAGAGCTGCCACCTGCTCCCAGGGAAGGTCACTGATCACCAGGCTCGTGTGGACAGAGACCCTGCTGGGGTTAGAAGGGGAGGGAGTACTGCCAGGACACGCTTGTGGGCATCGTTGTGGGTAAAACCCGTTGTGCTGCTGGCAGTCATCACCCCTTTAATTCACAAGCCCATGGGAGAGGGAGAGCCTAAGTATCACAAGGCAATATTGACAAGGTTTTCTATTTGAGGAGTGAAAGTCTTTCTCAGGCATTTAGTGGAATCCTTCAGAGAGCAAACTGACTTGCAAATGATGAGCACATATCAAGTATTTGCCCCACAGTCAAAGGGACTGGTGCAGTTTAAGCTGTCCTGCCAAAGAAGATAGCTAATACCAGGGAGCAGGGTTAGCACTTCAAATCAAGTTGCATGCTTTGCCTGCTAAAAACTATGACGACTGAATTAATAAAAACTCATCTGGGAAATCTGACCCACAATTTTCAGCTGATCAGATCCAAATACTGCCAAGTGTCTCAGACCCACTGCAGCAGCACAGAGCATCCAGCCAGCTGTGGGTGTGCTGTTGTATTTGCTCTCCCCGAAGTCACTGGGCCTGGGTCAGCTTGGATGGTCAATCTGATACACGCCAGTGTAGTCAGGGTGCTCCTCGTTTGGTTTGGAGAGGAAGGGGAGAGTGGCCATGAAGTGGCTCTCCCCATGCCCTGGGTTAGGAAGAGCTGTGTGCTAGGGAAGCAGGTGAGCCAGGGAAATGAACTGAGCATGTGAGATGGCTCTAGCTGTGGCTGGTAAGAGGCTCAAGTGTCCTGGACTTAACTGTTTCCAGCACAGCTATTTACAGCATTGATGTCACTGGCAGCAACAAAACCAATGCATCTCAACAGGAGAAGAGAGATTTTTCACACTTCAGTAAAAAAGCTAATTAACCTCTTTACTGTATTGCACCCAGTACACTGCTAGTCTGGCACCTATCTTCTGTACCAGAAGACTTTGGAGATAGGTTTAAAATCCCAGTGGTCTCACATTGCTCTGTGTTTGAGCTTCCAGGGCTCCAGGGCTCTGTGCACAGGGAAACAAAGCTGTGCCTTCACCCTACTGCTCGGGGTAAGTGCATGGAGCCTACCCAAGCCACTCCTGCTCTAGCCAGCACTCAAGACTTCATCCACCGAGTTATAACACCACAGTGTTGTCTCCACTTGAGAAAATCAGCATTAATCACTGTGATGGCCCCTGGGGAAACCATGTGGCTGAAGTTGACTGAGAACTGGAGAGCAACCGGATGGTAAATTACAAAGTTCTCCAGGGAGCTGAGCAGCTTCTCCGCCTGAGCAGCCTGCCATAATGGGCTCTTATTTTGCTAATCTTCCCTCTCTGGTGTTTTTCAGGCTGTTCTCTGACTGAGATTAAGACAGAGCTACAGCATTCACCCCCCAAGTGGAGTGAATGTAGGTGGGTATGGGAGGGAAACCTGCTGTTCTCTCCTCTGCACTAGCTCCCTCACCTGCCACTCAGCACAGAGTTTGCAATCAAAAGAAGAAAAGACCAAGCACTTCACATTGCACAAACTAAGGCCATCACCCCAGGGACAGAAGATCACTTACCTATTCAGTTCCTTGCCTGAGCATTGTGATATATCCAAACAGTTGAAATAAGCTTGGCAAGACCCAAGTGGTTAGTAACGGTGTGCAGTCCTCAGAGGTTCAATCCAAGGAAAATAAATACTGCAGAACACTACTGAGAATCTAGTTGTCTATTTGAGGATCATACAGCATTTTAGAAATGTGCTTTATCTCGCCATACCAAGTAAGTATACTGTTGTGCTGGGCCAGATCAAGTGTCTATCTTGCCTTATATCTCACTAAACTCCCTGTTACATTTTACATGACAGTACCATGAGATACAGAGGTAGGAGTGGAACACACAGCAAATCCTTCTCCTCCTGCTTGCTGCTTTTCCTCCACCTCCCTGTTCAAACTACCAGACAATATAGCTCCATGTTTTCCCTTTCCCACTGAGACCTCCTGGCTGATTATTACTATTAGCAAAGCAGCCTGACTATACTCTTCTCCTCCTTGCTGCATTTTAGCAAAGGTCATAAGTGTTAATAATTGAAGCAATCATTTATATTACTACTTATCATCCAGATGGCTCAAGGCAGTAGTGTAAAATATAATAGAAAACAATTTAAAATAAGTTAGTTCCTTGCTAGATTTAACAAAGAAACATTTTTACTCTGATGCCACAAATAGCAGGAGCTAGCTGGAACTTTGGAAGGTAACACAGTGATGGTGAACCTTTTAGTGCTAAAAAAATACGGCAGAAGCAATTTCAGGTCAGCTAGACATCCCTGTAGCAGCTTCATAATAGCTAGCACAAGTAAATAGGAGCAGACCTAGAAAGTGGGGGTGAGGGGGCTGTTACAGATCCAGACCAGTAAGTATATAGACCAACTGATTGGTGCTAAGAAGAGTAACTCCAGCCCTGGAAATCTGCTCTCTGCTTGGCTTGCAGAGCTGTGTGGGAGTGCATGTGGCTGCATTATCCCTGCTGTTGTTACCTGTGCTACAAGTTGAGAGCAGCAGGATACATATCCCTGCTGCCGTGCACCTGCAGCCGTGTGTGTAGACATGCTCAGGGAGGCCTAAATTTCCATGTGTCTTGCACAAGCTTGTTATGAAGGTACATTCCCTTATTCTCTTTTATAATGGCCTATGGGATTAAGTTTAGTACATACATTTCTTTTTCCTCAGCCAAAATTTTATGAAGGTTAGTTATAACTTGTTCCTTGGGAAGTGAAACAGATAAGGAGAGCAAATAAATATGCTGCTCTGTGGATACCATCTTCCCTGTGGGAAGCTCTCTCTGCTTGTGACCCCATCTGAGGCCAGATAATATCAAAACTGTAAAATGTACTTGAAATGTCAGCCTCCATCACTCTGGACTGTCATAAATTCCTGAAATTTCTGGGTTTATTGTTTATGTTAAGTCTTGCCCAAACTCTGAAGGAGCTGCCTGCTCTGAACAGACTCCAGTCTGGAAAGCCTGCAGTGGCCAAATGACAGTCCTCAGAGCCGTGCATTAACTGTGGCACTGGGTAAATCCAGGTGCAATTCCTTGCCTTGCCACAACTTTGTCTGCTTTACTTTTTCATGCCTCAGACTTCCCTCGGGCTGTTATGAATAGCAAGGTACTACAAGGAGAGGGACGCTAGAAGAGCATAAGATGGATGAAAGGTGTGGAAATGAGGTGAAGGATTCATTCTGAGTTTGGGACATCTGTGATTAGAAGCCTTCATCAGGTAAGAGTTTAGACACCCAGCTCATGCTCCATGCTATGGGGAGTACTGAGGTGAGAAGTCAGTAGGTGACTACTTAGGTCTTGGTGATATGAATTGCTCTGTTGCTTGTGCTTGCTGGCTATCCAATGGCCATAACATGCTTAGCGTTCCAGTAGACACCTAAAGGTAGGTGTCCCAAGCGGGACCCGCTGCCTGAGATGTCACATCCCATCACGGCTGGCTTGGCAGGCTGCTCCTCACCAGCTGTGGTGAAGTTTCATCCCAGGCAGCTCCTCTGCGTGCTCTCCAAAACCAGGTGGTGCGGCCAGGCCCTCGCTCACCAAGGGATGGCTGCAGTAGGCCCCAGCAGCCCTTTCCAGCCCCACGATGCTGCTCACACGTGCAATCGGAGGAGGACGGGCAGGGCTGCCCGCCCTCCAGGAGCAAGGCTCGCTGCGCTTACGCAGGGCTGGGGAGGACAGGGCTGTATCCACGCTTCGTCTGCAGCCCACGCACCGGCCGGCTCGCTGCACGCACTGCGCGGGCCCTTCCTCTGGGGCAGGCAGGAGGAGACCTCCGTTTGCTTACACAGCATTCAGCTCTGACAGCACTAGCTGCCCTCCTCTCCTCCCCTGCAAAGGTGCACAGGGCTACCTGCTGGTCCAGGGAAGGAAAAAGGTCAAGGGGAGGATCAGCTCATCGCTTCTTTGCTCCCCTTGCGTGAATTAAAGGTATTTCTTCCCCTGCATTCTTTTCACTGTTTTTTTCCCTCCTCAAAACATTCAGGGGCTTTTTTAGTAGAGTCCCCAAGTGTTTTCTGTGTATGGGTGGTGTGGAGTACAAAGGGCATATGGGTGTGGGAAAGTCAGGTAGACCTGTGAGCTGGCAGCGGCGTCAGGAAGGAAGGAAGGGCGCCCGTAGGTGGGTTAGCATGCTGCTACATGAGATAAGTGAGGAGGGACAAAGCTGGTAAGGCTGCAAGACAGTTCTACTTTGTCTGAATGAAAAGGTGACATCTGAGAAGATATTACGGCACAAAGGACTCATACTGTAGGGTGTGGGTGGTTTTGGTTGAGTGTTTTTTCCAGAGGGGATGGTGATTTCATAACTGTGTTCTGCAATGACCCATGCACAAGAGATTAGAAGTTATGAGGGATTCAAGTTCTAGTGCCGTGAGCAGAGATAAAAGGCTGGTCTCTTTGAAATGGTAAATACTGGTATGTTCATCCTCCCTGGACGTAGAGGTGGTGGAGGAAAGTCATGAGCGCCTGTTTTGAAAACTGAGATATTGTTACAACTGGACTCTAGACAGGTGTGATGGCTGAAATGCAAAAACTCCCATTATATAATAAATGGACTTTTGAAAGCATGATGAATATTTGGACTTGGGAGAGAAAACTCCCCTAATATTTTCTATGATTCAAAATACAGTTAGGAATGTAGATGCTGTTAAGGAAAACAGTTAATCCTGTGATTGCTGAACACTGTTTATCTCCACCTTTTTCATGCAAGTGAGATTTTTGCATAAACAGAAATTAAGATTTCAATTTTTTATGAAATATAGAAACTCACTGTAAAGAATAATTATTTTGGATAGACCTATTTGAGACTTCTCCCAGGAGGGCTAATGCTGTAATTTGGAGAAACTCACGTAACTCCAGTGTAGCTAGAGTTTAGCTGTTTTGCAAGTTATTAGAAGTAGGTACAGCTGTATTATGAAAGACCCCCCCCCTCCAAACTCATCCCAAGAGAATTGTGGAAATGTGATAAACTCTTGCTTTATTGGCAGAGGGAACCATTATGGAGGAAACCTGTGTGCTGAAACAATCTTTCTTAAAAGTTCAATCAAGGGCAGGCGAATTCTGCTTGAATATGATCATTGCAAGCAAGGAAATGCTATTTGTATTTGGGTTTAGTTTAAACCAATTAAGAAAAAAAACTTTTACGTCTGAAGTTACCTAGTTATCACACATTTTCTTCAAATAACCTGCCCAAAAGAATTTATGGGCCTATAGCTTCAGATTCACGTTTGCAGCTGTGACATTCAAGGGGTTTTTTTGCCTCATAACTGCTAAACAACTTCTTTAAACATCTTGACTTCATTTTCCTAGTCTCCAGGCAGTTATTAACCCACTTCCAAACATCTTTTGTTTGTCAAAGTTGAAATACTGTGCTGATCCCAGATATGAGCTCCAAACCAAAAGGAATCAATGTCCCTTTTCCTCTCAAGTATCCCATAGAACTGATTTTATGAGAAATTTATGGAAAATGTTAGACATTGAAAATGGTGAATTGAAATACTGTAAAGCCAATATTGCATTAAAGAAATGCTCAATGTAGTATCATGTACACACTTAACACATGAAGATAATAATCTTCAGCTGGAATCCTTACAAGCTTTACAACATTGAGAAATGCTAATATGCATCCAGGCCACTAGTGCTGAACTTCACCTAAGCTGTTGGGCTTGCTAAGTTGAGAGGTAACAAGGGCAGGAGCCTCAGCATGACTGACCATGAATCCAGGGCCACCAGAATGTTGTGCCTGGGCACAGCCCATCTTTATTACCTGACCACTAACAGCGAGTTTCATCATTACAGGTTTAAGGGTGTAACTAAATTATCAGTGTTGGTAAGCAAACTAGTTCTAACCTTCTGGCTTATTTTTCTATCTGTGGTTACCTAAGCTAGTCACAACTCATTCTGGGATCCTCTCTAATGGGTAGATGAAAAGTTCTCTTCTAGCGCTTCCTTTTGCTTGTGAACATTTCCCTTCCTCTCAGGTCAAAAGGAGATGATAGAGCTTAAGCTAAGAGTCTTATGAAGCCTTAATTTATAAAGCAGCCTAAAAAAAGAGACTTTAAAAAGTCTGTCAGTGCTACATACCCTGTAGCATTTCCTACCTATTATTTGTAATAAAAGCAGCAGTCTGCTAGGTAAGTGCTTCACAAAGCACTAGTCTGTGACCTGGGCTCCTAATTTCTGCCAAGAGTGTAGAGTGGGGGGAGAATAAGTGCAGACCCTGGAGCTTTGTTTTCTGCTAATACTATTCAGGGCATCTCTTCACATTACAGGCATAGTCTGTTTAGGCAAGAAAGTACCTCATCTACACCAAACTGGGTCTATGCTGGGAAACATAAATTTCATAGGTTGTGAGAACTGTAAATCTATGTCATCACGCAAGAAAATCAAAGAGACCAACACAAGTCTTCCCATAACAGTTTGTTCATAATAGCCCTGAAGTCTTCTTCAATTACTGGAAGGCGGATAGGACATTTTGGCTGTTTTTCTTCATGTTTTGATGTTGAGCCTTTCCAGTGCAAGGATTTTTTTTATTTTTTTATTTTTTTTTTGTCTGTCACCTAAAAATTACCAAACTAATATTTGGTAATGAAACTAAAAAATTTACTGAGATCAACCAAACATCTTTTGGGTTTCCCAAGTCTGAACATTACCTTGGAGAGTTTGCAGAATGAGAGGCCATTCTATGTTTTATTAATCTGCAAAGTCTAGCAGTATTTGCCCATCCCTTGCTTTTCATTTCTTCTCTCACCATCAAGGGTCCTTCAGTTGGAAGGTGGAGGTGAAGAAAATAACACCCCTTCCACACTACTCTCAAACCTGAATAGGTTTAAAAAGCAAGAAGCAGGAAGCTAAGGACCCTCCCAAGCTCACTGCTGTGGAATCACTTCTAATTTACACTGTTGTTAGTTGCATTCACCTGAGAGCCTTTCTGTGGCAAGTTCAACCTCATTATTCTCCTGATTGGAGAACTAATGGGGTAGAAGTGCAGATGAAATTTATCCAGCTTCAGTCTCAACTATGGAGCAGCAAATACTACTACATAATAATGCATGCAAACTGCCAGCCTACTGAAACCAAAGCACAAGAAAAATTGCACTAAGCTCACAGTAAAAACATGTGACTAACCACTGGAGTGGTTAGCCAAAGGGGTAGGGAGAGGAAGGATTGACTCATGCTAGGCTTTCTTGTTATGCTTCTTGAGGGGAATTAACACAGGGCAAGATACCCTCAGTGCTTCCTCTTTGGTGGGAATACTGAACTTTCTGAAACCCATTACCCATCACTTTTCCCTGGGAAGCCTTGAATTTGAGTCTATCTCCCCAGAATGAAAGACTACATCCTAATAATCTTTGGCTTTCCAGAGCCAAGTAGACAAAGTTCTTATAAAAGAGATTCTTAGACTTACAGAATGATTTCTTAAAGAAAAAAAGAAAAGTGGACCAAGAAGGATAACTTTTGATAGGTATATGATTTGTCTAGAACCACGCTGGTCAATGGAAGGAAGAAAAAAAGTAGGGATGTTTTGGCCTCAAAAGAAGGACCAAGTTCCTGTATAAGCAGAATTAGATGGAGTTCTAACTGGAGCTCACCTGCATAAAATGCCAGATCGTGCACTTAGTACACTAAGAACAATTTTTGCTCTAAAATGTGGACTTGCTAATTTGAAGAATAGGAGGAAGTCTGGGTGGATTGGTTGACTAGATGATGATTAAGAAATATTCAGCTGGTTCATGTCTGAAAAGGAATTTTAGCTGATGTGAGCCTGCTTTTACCATTCAGTAAGCTTTGATTTGGAATATTGCATACTGTTGTCAAAAAAAGGGATTTAATTTAGAATAGATGCAGGTAAGTCCACTAGGATGATTTGGAGAACCTGATATTTGAAGAAAACCCTGGTTTGCTTAGCCTAATTAGCCAGAGAGAGGGTTAGAATGAGTTATTGTAAGTATATTTCAGGGACAAGGTGAGGTGATGGAAGGAGAATAAAGTTTAAAGAAGGAAATGCATTTAAGTTGTGCCATAGACGATGAATCTGACTAAGGGAAAAAAATAAGTGATAGAAGTTATTGTTATTTTCTAGACTCAGTTCCCTTGTATGAACTTCTCCCAGAGCACTAACCTTTCTGACCTGACAACCATGTGTTCTTTGTGTCTTTTGGTGCTTGAGGACTTCAAGATACAGCTAGTTTTCTAATAGCAACAATTTAATTAGAGACCTGTGGCATCAGCTATTGCATTGATGTCTCCTTATAATTTCCTGTTGCACATCATAGCTGTGATTTTTTTGGTCTTTACCACAGATCTTAATTTTGCTGAAGGTCTTGGGAAGTGGCTTGTGCTGCTTGGTGGAATATGTTGTAGACTTCCCCTTGATGCTCCTCAAGTAGATTTGTATGTAGCACATGGTAGCCTAAGAGGGCATCTATCTGGGTGTGATTCCTAGTCCTGTGCTCTCAGTAAAACTTCTAATGTATAAACCAGTTCTGAGGAGCCCCTGGGGAAGTGGGCAGAAATATACTTTCTTGATGGAAGCAGCCTACTCCTGCCCATCCTTTTTCCAACCTATTCCTCAGACCCAAATAGGGATTGGACTGACAGCAGGAATAGATATATGCGGAACTAATATTTCTTACGTAGGTAATAAATTACATTAAACCCAATATGTGATATTTTTGTGGATTAATGTGTATGTAGAAGTGTCTGAGGTCAGGCCTTGGTATAATTTTCCCCCAATTTCATCAAGTGGTTGCATAGATCACCATTACATTGCACAACTGACAATTTTGACCAAATTCTTATGAAACAAGTGCTTGAAAGACCACAGTCAACAAACAAAAAACCCCACTCCCCAAGGCTTTCCTGAATGGTGATTCATTTCTATATTTACTTTGATGAGCATGTATTCTGCTTTTAATAATGATCAGGAAAAGAAGTTTTGTGGGGGAATTAATTATTTTGTGGAGATAATGATTCATTCATTCATCTAAGCTGGTAGTTAATTCCCAGGAAGTGGATCCATAGTACTTAAACAGTAGTCATATAAAATTTAAATTAAAATTACTTTGGGAAACTCAGTTCAACATGAGTGACTGTGGGAATATGCTACCCTTAGCTCAAGTCCAGCTGAACTGCATTCTAAAGATTAATTTGAAAAATCCTGTTATGAGCACGTGTTCCTGGCATACCCGCAAAGCCACAGATTTGCTATTGTGGCTGCCATTTTCATAAATTCACAACCTTAGGGCAAACAGGTGCAGCCAGTATTGGTATGAAGTAAGAGCTCAAATACAGGTTACGCTTATTTAACTCAACCAACAGGAACTGCATTGTATAGACACTCCTGCAATGACCTTGCTAATGCTCCTCTGTGTCATGGATGGCTTTTTAGCGGTATCAAAAGCACCGTACTAGATTTATACTTTGAGGTGATATGGTAAAGGAGTCTCTGTCTTCAGTGGTGGATGTTACATAACAGTTCCTGAAAACTGCCTCTGAAATTTGTGTAGTTTTTATGGATACATGTCTTTTTTTTCCATAAAGCCTATTTTTCTCACCTTTGAAAGGAAAATTTCTAGAAGTAGGATGCTGATTCTTTCTCCCTTCATCAAAAACTTTGTTGTTTGTACAGGTTTGTTTTTTGTTTTTTCTTTTGTTTTTTTTTTTTCACAAAAAAGAAAGGAGTGGGGATCATACCCCATTGCTCTTTACATAAGCTCCTTTCTTCTCCACTTCTCATATGATGTTATGCTGTTCACAACCCAGAAAAAATGGCTTGTGCATCCCCCCCGGTGGAACAGAGGGATATCATTGCAGAACAGAGAAGAAAGATTAATCCCAGCTCACTCAGCTCCGGACCACCAGTGTGCTCACACAAGGTTGATTTAGAAGGGCAATACAGCAACTATAGATATTTTTTTTTGAACAGGAAGCAGAGAAGGAGATAGCCAAAAACTATGACAGAGAGTAGTGAAATCCCCTCTAGTATTGACCTGCTTAGGTCACAAATTGCTTTATTTCTGAGAACATGGTCTGTTTCTTCCTGTCCTAAGATTTTTTGCATTTAGTTGCAGGGAAGGATAGGCTGTCTAGTGCAATGACTTCACTAGGTAAAGGAGCAGGTTACTTACCTTATTTCTCCGCCCACCATTACTTGCTGGCTTTTTGTTACCAAGGTCCCAAATTGAGCACAAGTGTAGAAGTCAAGGTTGTTCAAACAAGTCTGAGTGATCGGAGACTGCTTAACAAGCCCTGCTAATTTTTATCCTTTAGAAACTATTTCAGATGCACCTAAGTTAACATCTAAAGAGGCTAAAAAGTCCCCCTTAAGATCAATAAGTAATGCTACTGTCTTATGGCAAATATTTTAAAATGCCACGAAGTTAAAAGGTAAATACAGGACAAACATGCTGCATTTTCCCAAAGCTCAGGTTTTCTGACAAACAATTCAGATGGTCAAATTTTAAACAGCCTTCTTTGAGCTGCCTTTTTCATCTGGATTGGAAGCAGAAACCGAGAATTCTCACTCTCCGTAAGACTGGAAATAAAGGATCTTCCACTCTCCAAAGTGCAGTACTCACTGGGTCGTCTGCTTATTTATGCCCATATATATCAATCCTAAAATGGGCATGGGTCTTATAATTTGTATGCACACCATCAGATACGAATTTATTTAGAACTACATTCTCATCTGATGTTGCTCACATATGTAGTCAGCAGTTTTCAACACAGAGCTCTAGCTGAGAAGGAGCATCTGACTACAACTGAAAAAATATGAACAACAAAAGGACTGGAACAATGTCAGAAATGTAGAAAGCATTAAAGATAAATGTCAATGTAATAGTCTTGAATATCTGCTGGCATGTAACAGTGACTTTAATAGAAGTTTGATATAGGGGAAGGTTATGATGTTTCTTGCTTGGTTTTTCTTTTCTCCTAGCCAGAAGCAGCAGATGAAAAATGAAGTTTCTCAGCCCTATTAACCATTGATCTTTGTGGATTGTGGAGAGATATTTTACCAGGCTGTTTCAGTTGCAATCCTAAACCAACAGTTTGATCTGTTGATAAAAATAATTCTAGAATTAGGTAAAACTAACCATTTTAAAAAATGCACAGTATGTATTTCAAGGTTCCTTTTTGCCCTAATTTCTTTTTGAAAAATAATTCATCTGTCAGGTAAAAGAAGTAAGTAGTTATCTATGGCAATAGCTAGCTCTTTGACAGTTTCTTGAGCTGCATTCCCCATTCATCACTGAACAGTGACAGTCTGGCCACTGTTGTTCTCTCAGTAACCCTATTTCTCTGCAGTACTTTATAATAGAGCTCCATGTTTCAGATGGATGGTTTGCTAATAAATACTGCAGTGATGCTTAGATTGTTCCTAAATTTTCTCTTTCTCTGAACAAAGGATTCCAGATTTGCAGCCAACAGCTTTTTCTGAAAACATACACTGCTATGTCTCCCCTCTGCTTTCTTTTCATGGTTGTAACTTTAGCTGAGACTGTACAGGAAAGAAGAAAAGAAAATGTATCTTAAAATCTTTTTCTGATAACTGCTTCCATGTGACAGCTTTCTTTTGCTATGACCACTTATTCCAAGATGCTTTCTTCAGATCAACACAATCTGCTGCGTGAGTGATAAAATTTGCAGCAACAGCAGGAAACACAAGAGAAGCTGCATTTCAAAGCGAGATGAACCTAAGCCATGTATTTTGTAGCACAGCAGTGATTGCCAATGTCCTCTGATGCTGAACATATTTGAATCTCGTTTTTTATTAGTGCCATTTTTACATGCAGTCTTCTCTGCATTTAGCTTTTCAGTGAAGGCTTCTGACATTTTCTCCTACGTTTCACCTTTTCCAGCTTGTTCTAACCCCATCAAAAGATGGCTATTTCAGCAGGCCACAATATTGACGTGGCAGATGTGTACAGCATGGTTATTCACTACCTCACCCTTCAGAGCTCTGCCTCGAGGGCACTGGGCAAGCCTCATTTGATAGGTTTGTTGTTGGTTTGAATGTGTGCAAACACTTCTGCAAGGGCCAAGCTGCAGAGAATTTGGATACACTGACAGCAAGTTGAGAGATACTTAGGTTCCTGTCTTTCTACAGTGATGTTCAAACCTCGAAAGCTCCCCATATACACATAAAAAAATGGATACATACTGTGTGAGGGGACAATTTTCTTGTGAATAATTATCATTGTTTTACAAGTCATGCTGCTTTTGTTTGAAGGATTTAATTCTGTGACAACCAGAAGAAAATTAAGGAAAGGCAGGAGAATATTCCTAAATATCTATAGCTAGCAGAAAAAGAAAAGATCGAGGAGATTTCAGTGACAGTTCATATTGAGATAGCTTATGAAATCCAACACATCATTGCTTACTGTTGTTTGTAATTCTTTCTAAATACGTACCTCTAACTGGTAACTTACTGCTCATGTCTGTAACATGCTTGTAAGATGCTTTGCAGTTAATCCTTATGAGTGGAACTGTGTTAGAAAACATCACTAAGATTTAGAAATAGCAGCTGACATGGGCAGATTCTTAAACATAGACTGAACACAGGAAAAATGTATTAGTAAAATTTTTATTTAAATTGCAGGTGTTTCCATGATATGTAAATATGGGAAATGGGACATGCCCACAGTCTCACTCTTATCGTTTTTGGGTGAAAGATCACTGAGAAATGATCAGTGTTTCCGGTGTCAGTGGCTACTTCAGGTACATCGTGCTGTTCTGCTCTGGGGGGCTGTGAATTACAGCAATACTCAGCCATGATTTTAATGAGTATTCTGCATTTGTAGCAGGAAATAATGTTTAATTTTGATTGTCCATTGAGGACTTTCCTCATCAGTACCGAAGCTGGTTTGTATTGACAGGGTGCCTCTGCTCTTTCAGTATGGTGGGTCCTGGCTTACTGCTGGAGAATACCTGTAGTGTTCAAAGAAGGAAAGCAACTATGTGTGTGAAAGACTTTCAACAGTAATTAAGGATCCGTACATTGCTGAACACAGGGGTTTTTGCATGTTTACAAATTTTAAATGTAAGCATACATTCTTAATATTTTGCAGAATTAACTACTACAGCAACTTTTTCCAGCTATCTAGAATATAAAAATATGCTTACCTATATCATATGCTCCTCTGCCCTTACGATATCTGACAGCAGCTCCTTTAGGTGTAGTGAAACATCTGAGGGTAAATGCTGACTTTCTAATGGAAAACACTGCAAATGGAATAGCTGTTTCCATGAAGTTATTCCTCAGTGTAAAAAATTTAATGAATGATTTTCATTTCTCTGCTCATAATAAATTGGTGGATTTCATTATAGCATCGATTCCCATGCCTCTCCCCAAGCCCTAATAATCATATTCAAAGTCTCCCAGCAGAAACCATATGAGAAGGAATACAGTTTTCTCTTGCCAGCTTGCAGTGCTGGGGCACTGCAGACAGAACTTTAATAAGTGTGTGGTTAAGTTCAAGATTTAAACAACATTTAATTGGTGAGGAATTCATATTCTGAAGTCCTCCTTAATGCCATTTGATTGCAGTAGTGTGTCAGGTAATTTAAAACAAACAAAAAATCCCAAAGGTATCTTATTATGGCAAATCATAGTTCCCCCTGGATCACGTAAATGAGTTAATATACTATTGTATGTGTCCAAATGTATTTATTAGCAGTTTGTTTTCAACATGTTCTTCAGTGAGCTGTTTCTTTTAGTAGCCAGCTGTTTAATTATATATTCTCTGTATGTCAGCAAATGATATCTTCTCTCTTAACATTAGAATGTTAATGGGTAGCACAGGACTGATACATCTGTTCGAATTGGCATGAATGTAGGAAAAATCCCATACTGTGCTGGTAGGTTCCTTCAAACGACTGTTCCCACTTCTTTAGTGCAAACAAACTGTACTAATTTAAAAGATTTGCTATTATAACATTCAATCTAGATGAATCATAAAATTGCAGCTTTGAAAAACTGTAATGCCAATGCAGAATGATATTGATGTAGAATAAAAATAACTTGGCTTGGGTACTCTCTGAACTCTAGATGGTGTTGGGAGCTCAATCTACGCTACACTTAGCAAATGCTGCCTGTGTCTGGACTTCAGTTTGCAAGCCATGCAGAAGTGTTGTATCCATCATTCATTCTAGTGCTGCTTGTTCCACTCGACCTTGCATTTCTAATCGTGTGCCCTTCTTGGGACTTGGTCATGCCTCGTTTGCCTGCTTTGAATGAAGCTGGTTGCTGTCTGTCTCTCTCCAACAGACCTGATAAAATGGGCTGTCAACCATGTCCACTCCGAGGTTGTCTCCCTGCTGCACTGCAGCCACTGCTGGCAGATGGGTACAGCCTCTCACCGGGATGGGGGGGCCCATCTCCAGGGCCCGTGTGAACCCAGAAGCCCATGGTGAGCAACTCCTCAACTTCTACCTCACCTTTCCTTCTGGGAGGTATGGCAGATATCTTCCTGGGAAGCAATTTCTTTCATCCATCAGCAGCTGCCTGAACTTTGACTGAGTCCAGTCTCTCCTCTAGAACGTGTTGTTTTTGGAGACAGTCTGTCAGCATCCACTGAAAGGTCCCTCTTTTCCACTCTAGCATGCAGTGACACAGAGAGAAAACTTCTGGATGCTGTAGGTCATGCTCAATGCCAGGTACCTGACCTGCAGATGCAGCATTTTGCATGTCTGTCACAATTGCCTCAATTGTAGGTTTCCCACAAAGAATGAATCCAAAACAATTTGTAAGAGGGGCAATCAGACTCCAAAAAAACAACTTTACTGGTTTAAGCACACTTTGCGCAGCTGGATTCAGTCTGAAAATGGTGGTGGGTGGGGCTGACGGGCAAGAGGCATGAAGTCCAGAGTTTGTTGACATTTGCTGACTGGCTTGAGTTTGGAAGGTCATCTTTTCTCAAAATCAACTGACTGTGCATCTTGTCTGCAGACTTCACTGTCAATTATGTATTGTATTGATACATTGTTACTAAATCCAGCTACCTCTTAGTTTACTAGGTGACTATTTTACTACTTTATTCTGGTCTGAAGGCTGTGTGATGCCTGAAGTCATTATCATTAATGCCTTTTTAATAAAATCAAACACTCCCTCCATGAACTGTTCCCACGAAGTGCTTGGTTTTTGTTTTGAATAATAGAGTTTTGCAATATCCAGCCTTATACTGTGAGACACTTATTCACCTACTTTCAATGAATAAGACCAAAGCTTTTCTCTTATTTTTCTTTTTTCTTCCTTTCCTTTCCCTTCCTTCGCTTCCCTTCACTTCCCTTCTCTAAAATACTGACATAAAAGTAAGCTCTGTCCTGAAATTCTCTACTTGAATTACTGTAATTCTTCTGCACAATAGGGCAACTATAATCATAGTTAACCTGTTTCTACTTTTCAACATCATGCAGTGGTGGCATCTTTGATTTAGCGGAATGCTTGTCTGGCTTCCATTGCCCATCCAAACCGGTTTCTTGCTTGTACTCTCAGAGAGACAATTGGAATCATGTTGGTGACTTCCTAAGGTGCAAAAATATATGGCAGACAATGTACAGTTATTTAACTTGTACAGGGGAAAAGAACTACTAGTGGTAACGATGCTGGTCAATAGGGATTTTAGCAGGTGAGGATTCCTGTAACATAAGAGGACCTGTAACTGATAGCCAATGTTGTAGCACCTAATTCCCTGTCAAGTGTAAACGTGGCAATGATTTGAAGGACACAAACACAAAAAGTACTCAACAGCTGATGAATCACAACAGCTCTTGGGCTTTCCTGACAAAGGAAACTACGGAGGCAGTGAGAGGAGAAGGATATCTTTGGGGCTATATACATTCTTTACATTGCTGTCAAAGGAAAACAAAATGAGCAACAGAAGTCATGAATCTAAACCTGTTGCATGACTAAAGCAGTTGGGTCATGACTAAAGCTGTTATGAGATTCCATATACCAAACTGCCAACATTTAGTAGAAGGCTGAACTGTGTTCCTAACAAATATTAAAAGCACAAATATACAGTTGCCAAATATGTCTGGCTTGCAAAGTTCATTCTGTTTTATTCTAGCTGTTTTTTCCCCATCCTGCCCACTCACATCCCCTGTCATCAGTAAGACGTCTGGTATCTAGAATGATGACAATTCTGTATGACTTCTGAGATAACAAAATCTTGATTAATAGGAAGCTTATTGTGAGAATTTCTTTTACAGAAGACCACTGTGGCAACGGCCTGAACATGCCTGCTTCTGCCAGCTTGAAGGTAGACACCTGAGAATCTCCTGGGTGCTGGGCAAATGGAGAACTTGAGAATCTATCCAAGAGAAACAGAGTCTTTTTGATCTACAAATGGGTATATTGAAAAAGCAGTTTTTCCCTTGCTCACTTCATCAAACCTGAGTTCTGGCTTCCATAATTTCATTTTTTCCTTGATGAGAGTGTGAGATGCTTTTGTCTTTCTCCATTTTTGTATGACACTTTGCAGACTTGGTGCTATCTTGCTGTTCAGAGACTGAACTGTGGACAGAATGGTTGAGGTGAACAGTCCTAATGGCATGGTCCATGAGGCAGGGCAGTATTCTGATGGCAATTCATTTTAAGAGAATTAAAGATCACTAAAGAACAGTGTGCATGCAGGAAATCCCTTTACTGGCTGCTACTCATAACTGGATATAGACAGGCATTCCATGGTGAGCAAAATCAAAACCAATGTCTTGAATCCATAAAGTCCAGTATCTTGAAATCATGAAGTATACTTGCCTGAAGTCAGAAGGCAGTGAACTGAAAGCTATGTTTATTTTAAGGCAGAAATGCAAGGTGAGTCTGGCAAAGCAAAGAGCTGTTTCACCTTCAGTTCTAAATGGAAATGTCACACAACATTTGTGTTTAGACAAGATGTACAGGATTCAGGTAATGAAAGACCCAGAAGATAGTCGACATGAATGTGTTGACTTTATGAATGAACCTTGCAGTATGTTTCAAAGGTACATTAAACACAAATAGTCTGTGACAGGTACGTTAAACTGTTCATGCATGTTCTCACCACAGAAAACAAAGCACAGCCAGTGGCTGGCTGATCCTGTAAAAGCTTTTATTTTGGTTATAGGTCTTTTTATTAAACCTCTTTTCTTGATGGAAGAGACCGGTAGAATAATAATTACTTTGGATAATTCCTATTTACAAAGATTAAACACTTACATATTTTTTTCTGTGCTACTTTTTCTGTTTTAGCTCCAATCTACCCCTCCCACTGTCACCTTCAAACTAATTTTGTACAGTCTTAGAGCAAAAACATTGATATTGAAAAAACATTTTCCCTGCAGCCATTTTGAAATCGGCTTACAGAGATACCTTGTAAATGAGTACGAGAAGAGTCTGTGTAAGGGGACCAGGCTAAAAATGGCTACTGCTCCATACAAGCTGTGTGATGCTAAAAAATTCCTGTATGCGACGGAGGGAACAGGTATTTCACTGAATAATAATTTGAGGAGTTCCACTTTTCCTGAATTGTTGACTGACAGATTGCAAAGTCTTGGACCTGTTAATTATTAGATTTGTGAATTTCCTTACTGGATAATTCTCATGCTGCAATTTATGTGTAATTCAACAAATAAGCAGCTGACTATGTGAAGTTAGTTACAGGAGTCATGTTCTGTCCTTACATACGTAACATGAGATTTATAGTGTAGCTTGCCACAAAGTGCGAGCAAAAGCAGCAATATATGAAATTATTTCCTTGGAGAATACTTGGGCTAATAATAGTGATCTTTTCACACATTACAAATGTTACTAGAGGTCAAGACTGCAGCCTGTCCAAAGGAGTGTTCATCACCAAAAAGTCTCTAGCTAATAGTAGGTATATGTAAACCATCAAATTAAAACAGAGGTGGATTATTTGACTCAAACACTTAAACGTGATCTTTTCTCTTCCTTTCTCTCATCCTACCTACAGTAGAGTGGGGAAATGTTTTGCCTCAGTGATCACAAGAAAAACATTACAGCAAACACAGCTGCAGTGTGCATGCTATGTGAGCAGAAACATGTGAAGGAGGGGGCCCAGAACCTCCTAGACCCTCAGTGTCAAAGACCCTTGAAATCAGGTCCTCCATTTCTCTCAGATGGATGAATATTATTTCTTGCCACCCTCACTTTTGGAGTCTGTGAAGGTCATGCCAGGAATCAAGCTGGATGGTTCTTCCACATCTATAATGGCAGGGGATGCAGCAAAATGTGGTCTCTCAAAACGCTGTGACTGAGTTTCATGCTGGACCCGTTTTTAGATGATTTGGAGTTAGGATGAACAGCCACATGGCCCAACACCAGGCAGGCTCTGAGCAAGGAGAAAACTGTTTGAGACTGCAAGGGGGAATCTAAGGAATAATATAGTCATTAGAGTGGGAGCTTGCTCCAGGTGTTGAGCTTGTTATTCCTGCTTATGCAGGGGACAGGCATGTCCGTGCATACATCCATGTTTGTGTGAAAAAATGCAAAAGGTATTAGGCGAAGCAATCTTTGGTCAAAAACAAGGCCCTCATACCTCAGTGTCACCTTATACCTTGGGAGTGGTGGGGTCCACCACCACCAGGGCTTCATAAACCTCAAGTTTAAAATCCTGAAGTCTTGTTTCCCTCCTATGCTATGTGGTGCTGACACACAGGATAGTACCTAACCACATCACACCAAGACCCCCAGCACACTGTGCCTGCACAGTACCTGCAGCGGGGATCACCATCAGCCAAAAGGCTCTAGAGGCATCACTAGCTAGAAGTAATCTCTTACTGAGCCAAATGCTGTGTAACAGTGTGCTGGTTTGGGCTGGGATAGAGTTCATTTTCTTCAGAGTAGCTAGTATGGGGCTATGTTTTGCATTTGTGAGGAAAACAGTGCTGGCAGGGGACACGGCCTGGACAGCTGACCCCAGCTGACCACAGGGGTATTCCAGACCACAGGACATCATGCTCAGTATATAAAGCTGGGGGGAGAAGAAGGAAAGGGGGGACGTTCAGAGTGATGGCGTTTTGTCTTCTGAAGTAAGTGTTACACGTGCTGGAGCCCTGCTTTCCTGGAGATGGCTGAACACCTGCCTGCCGATGGGAAGTGGTGAATGAATTCCTTGTTTTGCTTTGCTTGCATGCGCAGCTTTTGCTTTCTCTATTAAACTGCCTTTACCTCAACCCACGAGTTTTCTCACTTTTACTCTTCCAATTCTCTCCCCCATCCCACCAGGGGGGACTGAGCGAGCGGTTGTGTGGGGCTGAGCTGCTGGCTGGGGTTAAACCACGACAAGCAGCTTACGGTAAAGGCAGGTTATAACCTCAGGCTGCAAAGGCT
The DNA here is from genome assembly GCF_000737465.1 of Haliaeetus leucocephalus. Lineage (NCBI taxonomy): Eukaryota > Metazoa > Chordata > Aves > Accipitriformes > Accipitridae > Haliaeetus > Haliaeetus leucocephalus. Next base: position 9,581,584 of record NW_010973368.1, on the reverse strand, counting down.
GTAACAGCTATGTCATCTGAAATGATCTAGCTCAAGTTTTAACTTAATTTTTAATCCACCACTGCTGTACCATACTAAGGCATTTGTTCTGTGGTGTTTTAGAGGAGAGGCTGCTGACATCTGACTCACCATTTCCCGCAGTGTGTAGGTGTTTCTTGGAGCTCCATCAAAGAGTGACCCATCCCGATGCTGCTCACCATGTGAACTGCCTCTGAATCACAGCCACGGCACCAGAGTACTGCTTAACGGTGGAGCATCAAGGCTATTCGTATAGAATAACAAAAGAGGTATCCAGTAGCTAAACATACTTACTGTATGTCTCTCACTTTGTAATATTTTTGCTTTGTTTTTGCACATTGAAAACAAAGGGTGGAATTCAATTTCTGGTAGAACCAGGGTCATTGCAGTGGAATTGGACTAAAATGAAAATGGCCTCAAAGATTTGATTCACTGGCTGCAAAACTGAATAGCAGAAGGATTAAATAAATTGTAGAAGGTAAATGAAGCTTTCCCTGCCTATCATTAGAAGTTAAAAGCATTACAACAAGTAACATGGTTGTCATGGTGACTGAGTGTTTGTTTATGGTAAAATATATCAGGCAAAGCTGAAAAGTTTTTAATTTAAAGCTCAGATGACAGGGAATTGAGTAGTGTAAGCAAGAGCAGAAATATATTTTTGGTAGATACATGCAAGTAATTATTTTTTCTATGAAAATTCCTGTCACTGCTCAGTGTTTTTCCTGCCCTCTTCTTATCTTCAATCAAGTTCTGAATATGTTTGTCTTCTGTCAACACAAGGAGCCAGCAAGACAGGTTTAAAGGAAGATGGAAATGGGTGCTACTCATAGGCAGATTCCTGGTAGTAAACAAACAATAGGCTCTCTTGTAGCAATGTTTTAAAGAGAAGAATAATCCTTAAATCTGAATGTTGCACTATACATTCTGTGATCCTGGCACCTGCAAATACATAAGCACTCAGCTGAATAATCTGCAGCATAGCATTAGTTCAGCATTTTTTTCTCCTGAAATTGTCAGTTGTCTCAATTGTCTGGGGTCCATAGACTAAAATTCAGTTTTCTTTGCCTAAAAATAGCAGGCATTAAAAAAAAAAAAGTTAATGAAATATTCAATTTGCCTCTATTTAAATCGAGGGGAAAATCTTGTTAAGGGAGGAAGTGTCTGATAGACTAGAAGATAGTTTACCATATGATTACAAATTAGTTGCATGTAAATTGCTCTTGTTAAGCTGTCATAGGCCCTACTTCTCCAAGGAGCTTTATGAAACCATTGGGGCGAAGCTGCCCACTTGAATTTGATAGCAAATTTCCCAGCGACTTCAGTGCCTCTGGGCTAGGTCAAAGACTAATGAACACCGACAGCCTCACCTACAGCTGTGTAGTTCCAGACAGTATTTCATGTCCATGGCAAAATATCCAATGGACTTTAATAGGAGATTTTTCACAAGGTCTGGGACACAGAGCTCAATGATAAGTGTTGGAAGCAGGGAATTTGCAGAAAGCCTAAAGATCATCATAGACATCACCTTGTCTCTCCTCTCTGTCTCTGTTTAAGGGCAATGAATGTGATATATGGAGATAAATGGAGTATCTGAATGACTTGTTTGTAATGACTTCTAGTTTACAGGGGGCTTTTTTGGTGACAGTAGTAGGGAAATCAAGTTTATTTTGCATTTAATGATATTTTTAGCAACATACTACTTTATGGTTTATGATTTTAAATGAACTGGTAAAAAATCAGCTAGTAACAATCATTGTGGATTGATAGTCAGAAGTAAATCTCATTTAAATCAGTAGTAAGATGTGTATTAACTTTAACAGGCCTGAGATCAAGACTTTAATGGTACATGATATGAGCTAGGTAACTTGAAGATGTCACTTCAGAATAAAAGAGGAAAAATGTTTATAGTTCTCTTTCTGTAAGAGAGGAAAAGATGGGGTTTTAGGTTAAAGTTGAAGAACCTATCAATCAGATGACTTTTTGCCAATTAATTTAATTTGTTAGATAATCAGATTTGCAGATTCTTATATAGATTACCAAACTAGTAATTGTTTTCATGGCATTATTAGTAACCACAGCATTATTATTTACAAATTGCATAAGATGAAAATAAATAGAAGGGATATGGGAAGTCACTTAATCCACTGGGCTAAGAAGCAATAAGAATGATTCTGTCAAAAATGCTTGAATGCAAAGGTATCAACATTTTATAGAGGGTTTTTTCCCCCTATTTTTAAGAGGAATAAAATCCACCACTTTCCTGGGTCCCCTTAGACACCTTTTTAGCAATGCATTGGTTTTCTGAAAGGAGAGCTGGGTGAACCATTTACCATGAAAGTAGCTTTTGGATGAAATTTCCATCTCCCCACTTCATAATGCTTCTGCAAAATAGTATCAATTTCATGTTTATTGAATTCTCATGAAAACAGTCCTCAGGCACGGGTGAAACTGAAGAGTGAATTTTATTGTTTGGCCTAACCAGGTACGTTAAATCAATGTAGCTCAAGTTCTTTCAATAGTTCTATATTTCTTACAACTGAAAGCATGTGCCTCTTAAAACAGTTGAATGTTCCTCAAGGTCTCTATTTTGCAAAGTACAACATCTTTGAAATGCAGAACTGGGAAGTGACATGCAATTAGATTAAGGCTAAAATTCATCCAAATACAAACTTGACAGGTGAAGGCTTGGTTTCAGTGAGAACTGCCAGTATTCAGCCCTTGGGAAGTGAGCAAGGAGACCTGTGTGAGCACTTATATCTGGAAAACTTTTGAGATGGATTTCTTAGGAGGTGACACAGAAGTCAACAGACCTGAGACCAAATACTAGTTCTGCTACTGGCTACCTGTATAACAGGCAGCACAGATGATACAGATAAACATGGTAAACAGCACAGACGCCTGCTTTCTTCCACTGGCCTTACTCCTGAAGCAGAAGAAATATTTGCAGTAATGAAAAGTTTGTTCTTTCATCTCAGTCCTAATAGTTCTGAATGATGTCATGGGCTGTGTCATGAGGACATTTGGTCTTCTAGAAGGTGGACTGAGATCCCATCACCCATCTCTCATAGTCTGTAAAATCTTCTATTGCACTAGGCAGGAGTTGCATGTGCATTTTTGGGGAGCACTACAGTTCATTTTTTTCCATCCTTTATAGGTTTTCCCTCATGTTTGCCACTGTAATATTTGAGCATGATATCCACCTCCCAGTCAGGCGCCAGTGGTAGCATTGTGGAGAAAAGAAACAGTCACATAAACATAACTTTGTGTTTTTCTGCATCTAAGGCTGCTATTTTTGTTCTTAGTGTTTAATTTCATTCTATAATTCAGATGTGAAACACTAGCCTGTGAGTTTCCACTAGAGTGTGTTAAAAGGGCATCTGGTTTCCTGTCTCTTTCACCCACCTGTTTTATAATTGTTTAACAGAAACAGAAAATTAAGGACACAGATTTTCAGCACAACGGCAGGGAGAAACCTAAACCACTAAACATGCTGAGGCTTCTTTGCTTACGCAAAATCAGTCATGTCCCCGCCTGCTGGCATGGGCTGGGGTCTGGAGCAGCTGCGAGTCACCTGCTCAGCCCCCAGCCCCGCACAGCCAGCGTAACATGTTGTGACGGAAGGGTCATAGGTGAAATAGGAGACCTCTTTTTCCTAATCTGGGGTAAATTACTTTTCCAATAACATATGGATGCAACCTTCTGGGCATCAGGGTTTAACCACAAAGGTTAGGTTATTTAGAATGCAAAAATTACAGTAGCAGTGGCACACAATTCATTCAGATAAGTGCTTGTTTTCTCAGAAGGATGAATACTGCACCTCTGTTGGAGCCCAGCTGGAGTTGTGGACACTCATGAAAATCAGGCTTTTTATGCCTAAAGATCAACCACAAAACAAACCCAGGCATAATAAGCACAAATGCCACTTTGTGGAGAAATGAAAAAAAAATAGGCTGGAATTTCAACAACTCATGAATGAGATTTTTCTTTTGACGGAATCCTGGTCTTCAGTAATTTTTGTTGGTAATTTTCTGCTTCAGACCTAAATTAAGGATGATTGTAGTTAAGCGTGACTAGATGTCTTCTGGCTACTTTCTAGGAAGGCAAATAAGACCCCTAAAATTGTTAGCACGTGTACAAAACACAATTCTAAACTCTAAAAAGGCTCCTACTAGCACCAGGTAGCCTTTGTTCAAACACTATTTTTTTCTTGATGGGTTTTTTCTGTGTTAAGAAATGATCCCTTAGCCATTTTATTCTGAATACTGGTCCAGAAAGGCATAGTATTTCTCAGTAATTTCAGAATGTTTGAGCTCTTCAATATCTTTAACGTATTCTTTTGGCAGCAAATGCTTAGGTGACTCTCATTCTCTTATTTAGTGGAGTATTATACAGTTTTGAATAATCCTTTCATAACACTAAAGGTTCCAGCACAGGGAGTTTCATAATCTTATGTGGTGTTTAGCTGTACCTAGACAGACCCAGACCATCTGCCAGGATTGCTTTTCCTTGATTATGGATCAGAACAATTATACTGACAATGAACAATTATTTTCCATGATAAACCAGGAGGTGGATGACTCAGAAGACTAGTAATGCCTAGAAAACAAGCCTTTGACATCCAGTTCACTGTCTCAAATGCAGGTTGAGCCATGATGGACCAGAAATCGGGCCCAACTAATTCTTGGCGTACCATATGGAATAAGCTTGGTCATATTATTTTTGCTGTTGCGGCACTTTATGAGAAAGTGTGGAAGAATGAGAAAAGAGCCAGCAACCTCAGGACAGATTCAAAATCAAGTTAAGGTAGATAAAACAATCTGAGGAAGGATTATGCATACCTATCTCTGTCCATTATTTGCTGTCTCCTGTTCTTTAACTGAATGTATTAACGTGCTGGGGCATGGGGTGATATGCAACTCACCATCAGACAAATATATACCAAGATCTCCCCTCACCCTGCAAATTATGACATTTTGCTGAGTGAGAACAGATTCAGGTGTTTTTATCAGCTGTCTTAGCAGAAAGGCTGTGAAAATAGTAGGACACGGAGAGTGGACTCTCTGCTATAGTGTTAAAGCTGCCCTGAGCTTGTACTTGTCCTGGGAGATGGGCAGACCAGAATACAGTCCTAACCTGGGCACCCAAAAATGCCTTTACCCTGAGCTATCCACACCTATAAGAGCTGCAGAAAGAAAAGAGCTGTGAACAGAGCCGGCTGGAGTTGCAGTGCTGCTACAGGGGGAACGCACTGGTCTGGGCAAATGCCTGCCTTGGCAGGAAGAGTTGCCTGATGTTGTTGTACTTCAGGAATTAGATGTCGTGCATTGCTCTCTTTATCTCCTTTATTTATTTTTTTTCTTCCCTTAAAGATAATGTGGTTAAGCCAATTGATTTTCTTGCCTAAGAGAAAGTAAAGGCAGAAAATTGAGTTTTGTTTTCCCTGGGTTTCCAAGCAGATCCTCCAGCTGGCATTTTATTAGTGATCCCTTTAAATTTGAACCCAACCCTTGTTGCTGTCAATCAGTGGTTGGCAGAAAGACTACAATAATAACATTAAACATCTAGCTCCATGGCAGTAATATGATGCATCAAGAAAAGGACTGCTCCTAGTGGCCATGGAAAAATGTCCAGTATTTAAGTGTCTCTCCTGGCACACATGGGAACCAGGCAACCAGGCTGAGACTGCATCTGCTGAGGACCATTAGCAAAGCAGCTGAAATACAAGTGTAATAGAAGAGGCAGTGGGAAGTCAGTCCTTGCAAATGGTTATGAAAATAATAACTATTTATACACTTAATGTATAAGCTTTCATCTGCATGTCTCAAATGGTTTTATAAACACCAATGAATTAAGTTTCAGTGCACCCTTGTGACATATTTTACTCCCATTTTGCTCCCATAATTATTGTATAAATAAATGCACAGGGAGCTGAAGTGATCTGGCAATAAGAGTGCTGTAGGTTTATGTGACATAGTACAAAAATAAGGCTTAACGGTCCCAGCTCTCTACACCACAGTCATTGGATCCTTGGGCTTCCAAGGACATCAGTTAATACGCTCAGGGCTTGTCAGATTGTTCAGCTGCCTTTCTTATACAGGATGGAACGAAACAAGGGAAATTATTAGAATTTCTGTGCAACAATTACTGATTATATTCCCATCGATTAACTGATGGCTAGCTAGGTGCATTTGTTTTCCTGGTTACTTAAAGAGATGTTTCCCCATGCATGATGATCTCTCTCCCCTATTAAAAATACAGGCAGAGATAGCCCTCTGAAATTGTTTAAAAACTATGCAAAGGTTAGAGAGAATTATTATGTATAATGACCAGCAATATCAACAGGGAGTATGGAAAGAAGACTCAGAGATCTATACTGAACTGCTTTCTTCCTGAATTCTCACTGCCTCCAGTGGATTTCAGGGTTCTAATAGCTACAGAAAAGATGTATTATAGGATGTCTCTTTTTTGATCTAGCAAACAGGACAAGTTCTTATTTGAAAAAATTAACTCTGAGTAAAACCAAAATAGGCTGTCTTCCTGTAATCAAACTCTCTTTTCCCTTTAATGATTGCTGTATATCTAAGGAAACTGTTATATCTTCTGGTTTTGATTTTTGGTTCAAAGCTCTGGTTCACTTGCAGGAGCTTGCCTCATCCTTTTCAATCATTTTGTAGAGGAGACTTCGAAACAAGCTAAAATCCATTTGGAGCAAATAACTGGCTTCGGTAAAAGCAAAAAATGCTGCTATCTTTTTAACCTTTTTTTTTTAATTCAGACTTCAAAAGATCTTTTTCATATAAAAGCAAGTTTAAAAATTGGTAGTTTTACAGAGGGAGAAATGTGCTTTGTCTGTGGTTTCCTTTGTTCCCTCTACTGTTGTTGAAGGTTTTGTACTTTATCACTTTACCTGCTGCAGTTCAGGGTTGCTGTCTCTCCAGAGCAGCTCTTTGAAAGACAGGACTGATTCTCCATGCCCTTACTGTAGCCTTAACTCTCCTGCTGTTTCCCTGATTTCAGGAGAGTATTCCTGATTTACATCACTGGGGAAGGAGGAGTGGCTGGAAATGACAGCAGGGGGTAGAGGTATGGTGGGCAGCTCAGCAGCCCTTAATAACAGCTCTGCATCTCACTGACAGCCTTCGCTTTCTGCTTGATTCTGGACTTCAGTCCTAATCACGTAGAGCCTATTTTTAGTGTGTAGATAATTAACAAAAATAAGCACCGACTTCTGTATGAGTGGGATGAAGCCCAGCCTTCTGCACAAGTAGCTTTGGTTACAGTACACGGGGAGAAAATCTGAAATGCAGAGTTTGCATTGCACTGGCTTTCTCTCTTCTTTCTTCTAGAAAGGCAGGGATGATGTTAATAATTTTCTTATTAATTTTATTTTTCTTCAGTTCCACTTTCAAAATATTAGCTGCTCCTACACCCTTAAAAGCTTTATCAAACCTATAAACATACATAAATCTGCTCCTAGAAATGTGAAATGTCTTTTAGGGGAGATTGTCGAAAGCATATAAAGGATTTAGGAGCACAAATAATTGGGCTTTTGAAATGTTTGTCTCTCATTTTAACCCTTTTTACTTATATATGTGATGGTTTTATACAGGCAGTACTTTTGTTTCAGTTTCTTCACAGCTTGACAGACTGGCCACTGAGCGAGCTGTCAGTCAGCTCAGATGACGGCACATATGGCAGACTTGCTAGTATGTTTGAAACTGAGACCCATCCTAGACCTTTCACATATTAATCTTTTTCCACTAATTTACTCACTCATGCCACTGAATACTTTCCTTGACTCTCTCTTCAGCTGTGAGAGCTACTGTCATGGGTACAAGGCTTAAAAAAAAGTTCTTAGGTTGCTGTGTTAAATGATGTATTAGTAAGCAGGATTTACTTCATAAGATATAACCTCATTACATGTTTAACTGGAGAGAAAGGTTGGACTGGCCTCATGTCATTTTTTTTTTTTAATATGCCCACTGCAGATCCCTCAGTTACCATGTCTCCATATTCCTATCTGCTTCTCCATGCTGAAATATTCTCTTATAGCCAGTTGTGTCACTTGGTGGAAAAGCTGTCATTCAGGGAGAAACTGAGGGATGGACAGTGAAGGACTTCAACCATTTAAAGTCATCTTACCTTCATCATTTCTGCAAACTGAACCAGTTCTGAATTAAAGTAGCCTTGTGCATTGTTTGCGTTGTAGGTAAGTAGCACAGTGACATTGCTTGAACATACTCCTTCAGTCAGCTAAATTAGCCTGAATACAGATTCAACATGGCTGTGGGGTTTCCAGATATATGCCAAGGGATTAAAGTTTATTCCAGGGGAGATTCCTATTTAACTGTATATTAATAAAATACACCTTCAGTGCTGACAGGGATAAATAATGCTCAGCACTACCTGCAGGGTAATTAGGCTTTATATATACTGTACATAAGCTGATGAAGTTTTCTAATGAGTACATTTCATACACACAATTAGAAATACAATGTGAACCTGAAAAAGAAACTGATTGAAAAATTCTTCTTGTGGCTGGAACTTGGTGGGAAGTTTTCTTCAGCTCAGAGTGGCAGCAGCTGGCCAGTCTGTACTTCATGTGTTCTCTTCTGGTCTTACATTTCTACTGTCCCAGTATCTTTTTGATTGACATGGAAAGGTTTACGTGTCACAGAAAGCTGTTTTTGAAAGTAGAGTTTTTAAAGCGGTTTCAGGAGTCTGAAAGGGAGAAAACAAACAGAAAAGGGAATGTAAATGACAAAATACTCAGCTAAGGCAATTTTAGATAGCAGGCACAAGCCTTTCTGAGATGCCATGATACAGGGGATGCTTGTGTTAAAATAAAGTGCCCAGGGCAATAAAGAAAACAGCAATTTCTCAATTCATTGTAGGAACTGGACTTCCAAGGAAGTGAAGTAATTGAAATCAGACACTATTAGCCAGAAGGGAAAGCATAAATCACTAGCTGGAGGAAAATGAAATGACAAATGGATGGGAGTGCTGGGGAATAGGCACTAGTACAGCTAAAATAACAACAACAAAAGATAAAATCTATAGCTGTTCTATAGAGCCAAGTTTTGTGGGTGGAGAGAAATAAGATATCCTGGTTTACTTATTTTTAATAATTTGCACAGTTGATTTCTGACTACACGCTTGCTACTTTTATTTTGCTAGTGGTTACTCACAGTCACGGACATATTTGGAAAGCGACTTCTGATGGAGTTTCCTGGATTTGATAGGCAATGTGTATACCTGCATAACCACCAGCATTTTTTATACGTGTAATAATTCTGTTGAAGACTGTGGCCATTTTGTTGTAGATTCAATTGTTGTGTGCTCCAGACTAAATCTGTGCTTTAAGCTGGGACTCTTTATCATGGAAACTGGATTCCAGACTTTTTGACTGCTTTTAATCTGAAATGATTTCAGTTTAGATTACAAAATGCCTTTTGTGATAAGGAAACATGAAGCAACAGAAGACAAACTTCTCCTCGAAGATAATTCTTACCTATAGACTACATGCTGTAGTTGTTTCACCAAAAAAACCCCAAATCCCTAAACCAACAATATCCATAAGTTTAAAGGGCATGGTTTAGATACGGAAAGGCTGACCTGACACAGCACAGCACCTTCTAATAAAAGTTTTTTTCTCTGACATGTTTTAAACACAATGCCACATAAAAGTAAATACTTAACCTTTTGTCTCCTTCACAGGAGCCTGCATAAAGCATTTAGCATATAATTAAAAATCCTTTACTGTGCAGATTCTCCTGAATCTCAGGTGAACATCCCATTTAACTCACAGCCAGCAATCTTACCGGGGAAACCAGCTCATCTGCCTTTTGGACCTCTGACTTTTGCTGTTACTATTCAATCTGTCTTTCTGTTTCTGTATGTGACATTTCCTGCCCTTTCATTCATTCCAAATAGGTTTTCTCTTTAACCTTGTGGTACCAAAACATTTCATTGTATTTGAAAGTAATGGCATTTGGTAATTGGCAATGCACCAAGTGGTAAAGGGCACCTCCAGTAATTTACTTGAATGCTGTCTGTATGAAAGCTGAAATAATTTGATTCTTCAGTGAAGGGGTATGAGCATACCAACAGTGTCTTCCAAGCCATTAGTGTAAAGAGGCTGATAGCAGGCTGCCTTGGCTCTGCACTTTCCCTTTCACTGCTTTAGTTAAAATTAATAATCAATACCTACTGATAAGGAGGGTAAGTAGTAAAGGTTTAAAAGGGTTTGGAAGGATTTTCATAGTTGTTTTTGTTGCCTAGGTTATATAGTAACTTTACTGTAACTCTACATTTCAATATTTAGTTAAAAATAGTCAGGAGCTTTTAGGGTTATGAATAATTTTCTGTCTATATATTTGAAAGTTCAAAATGTTTCACATGATGAAATTGTAGTTTTCTGGCCAATCCTAACATTATCTGTATGTACACACGGCAGAGGAAAAAAATGAAGTATAAATGTACTTTTGTGTGTGGATATGAGTGGGTGCAAAAGGCAGTGTAATGTGTACAAGCATCACTGTGGATTAAAAGGCAATGTAAACCATAGGGCTATCTACAGGGCTGAGAGTTAGGAATTAAGAAGCATATGATGCTTGAAAAAAATTATTGAAATATATGATTGACCATATGACCATATGACTTTACATGAATTGTCTAGTGTGTCTTAAGTTCCTCCTTCAAAATGGAAATGATGAATTCATTCTGTGGAGCATTTTGAGGTCTATGATTTTCTTCTGTTGATATAAAAATGTAAAGATTCATTTTGACCAAGTCTATCATTGTTGTTAGTCTTGTTCACCTTAGTAGGCATTATTATCTAATCATTATCAAAACATAAGCTAAGTATATGTATTTTGTGAAGTTACAGGTGAGAATTATTTGCCTAAACAGAAAAAGAAGGGAGTAAGGAGAGAGGCATAGGTACGTGAAGTGACTGGCATAATGATCTGGCTGAGAACCCCCACCAGAAATAGAGGAGCTTTCTAAATATATATTTTGATATGTAGTAGGGTTTTTTTTGTCTACTATTTTTCATTCAGAACAATTCTTACTCATTGGCATGTCATTATACAATGCTGATGGGCTTCTTAGTGACAAGAATTGCATAAGTCTGCAGGTTCAGCAATAGTTCAGCTACATATTCTTAATGGCATTAGTTTGGGTGACACTTGGCTTTCAGTGCACATTATTCATGTTCAATTATGGTGGAATAGATAAAGAATTGGAAGACACAGTCAAATCCGTGTCCCTGAATGAAGAGTCATTGTGTCATGCTCATAGAGACTGAAGTGTCATCCAAGTGAATTAATTATCAGAATCTGTTTTCCAATTCAATCTGGCAATTATGCCCTTTTCAGAAGAGTCAGCTTTGATTTTGTTTACAGATTTTGTACAAACATTGCAACAGACCCATAACCATGTCACCAATTCACTGCCTCTTCGAGGGTATAGGGAGACAGCTCTGCAACTGTGGAGGCTACAGCAGCATCGTGCCTGAAGCTGGGGTCTCCATTCTCTGCCATTGTCTGAGAGCATCAGGCCAAGTCTATCTATCTAAGTCACAGATCAAATTTCTGAATATGGATAATGAATGAGGTACCCCAAATGACTCTGGTTCTCAGTCCTTCCAGTTCTGAAATCTTAATCTGTCTGTCTATAGTGCATAAGATCTACTTTGTGGAAGTGTTTTTCATAAAGCATTTTGATCCATTCATGTTGGAGTCTATAGGGCAAAAAAAGCTGAACGCGGCTCATGTCTGTCAATGTGGATGTATGGAAATAGTAACATCATTTCTTGTTAGACTGAAGTTCCTTTTTAAACTTGTAACAGTGTCTTGTAATGTCTGTTGCTATGACAGTTGTCTTCAAACTGCAGCTGAATTTCACACACGCTACCGGGGTACCTTTATCCTCAGCTCCCTTAAAACTACATACTTCTCTGCTAATACTTTTTTGGCCTCCACATCACAACTTTAAAACAGCTCTGTCCCTTTGGACATTTTAAGGTTAATATCAACTGTATTTTTTCCTTCTATGAACATAGTAAGATATAACAATTATTAACACACTTTCCCATTAGTGGGTTATCTCCAAATTAATCCTACAAATAACTAGTACTAAACCTTGAAGTACTTAAGACAAATTCAGAGCATGAATAAACAGGATTTGGATTCACATATTATTACAGCATGTCTGAAACTGGCTCTTATACTTCTTTAATGTCCAACATAGTTTAACTAGTGGTGGTCTTGAATGAAATGTTGGATGGATGTGTGCATACAGGTGTATGTGTCTGAAACTACATTATTTCTATCAAAAGATCTTTCACTGGATTTTTCAAGAGGAGTGAAGAACTGCAGGTTGAGGGAGGAATTTTTTTTAATTGAAACATATTAGGTGACTCATGGTTGTTCAATGAATGAATCCATCATGATAGTGCTGTCTCCAGGGAAACTTTGAAAGCTATTACCTAGAAACTCAATGAAGATCAATTATCTCCTGCCACCTGCACATGTGCAATATGTTTAAAGAATGGCAACTGCATGTAATGGAAATAGTGGCAAAGATAGGGGTTTTTTTGTCCTTCAGTATATCAGTGATAGTAATCAGCGGCTCCTTTCTGTGTCCTAACAGATGAATTACGAGGAGAAAATGCTTTGAATACAAGGAGAGATGTTGTCTTGCCAGCATATGTCCCTTTGCCATACGATGTCAAAGTATCCTTACAAAAGGTAGGTCTTTCTCTGTGCCAGTGTGCCATCAAGAGCACTCTCAAAGCAAAGAAGGCCCCTTACTAGCTAGGTTCCTACCACAGAGCAGACTTTCTCTGATGGCTCAGGCAAAAAATGTCTTGGGTTTGCTTAATCAGCAAGCACTGCTAATTGCCAGCAATGGCAAAGCATGGGGAGATTCAGACCTCTCCTTTCAGCACTGTAAGAGAAGAAAAGATTTTTACAGGTGAAGGAACCACATGAACTGCTGCAGAAGTGATTCCTTTAATGATTCATGGATCTAATTTTTATTGTTATTAATGATGATACAGTGCTTAGAGCCATTAGTACAAATCTTACATAAATGCAGGGCAAGCACTTTTTTTTATAGCCTGGAATTACACAGTCTAAGGGATATTCATAACTAGAAAGTGGCATTATGAAAATATGCATTATGATTGTGATATCAGTTAATTCTGCTGAATTTGTCTCATTTCTGGATTTGCTTATAAACCTTAATTGGCCACTGTGGAATTGAAAGCAAATAAGAGATTACAGAAAACAAAATAAAGGGTTTAGATAAAATCTGTTAAATTATGAGAATTAATTCTGTCACTTATCAAGAATGATAAATTAATTGACTTTAGGTCTTACCACAGCCATAGTACAAAAGCATATTTTAGTCCTGGTTTTCAGTATTCAGGGCAAGTTGGCTTTGTATTTGCATGGAAGCAAGGACCTAAGAATGTAAATTCTTATGGAGATGCCATCAATATATATAAGGCAAGGAAGCTGTGGGTTTGGCAATTTCCTACGTCCTCTGAAGTTAGAGGGGCAAGTGCCCTCAAAAATCATTTGCTTATGTAAAATGCAGACTGGCTTTGCCACTTTCAGCACTGAACTGTTATATACACCCCCAAGTAAATATACAGTAACTGGTTCCTTTGAAAGTTTTGGGGTGTTGATGGGAAAAATCCCATCACCAATGAAGACATCAGCAAAGTCACTGAAGAAATGTTCATCCTTAACAGAACTGGAAACCATGTGCTATATTCAGGGTACCTATCTGGATACCAGCACATGCCTCACTCCTCACATCCCGTGGAAACAACCAGTCTAAGAGAAAACCTGATAGCCCAAGGGGAACCAGCAGCTGCCAGTACTGCGGGACAAATGAAAACTCAGAGAATGAGTGAGAGGCCTGGAGACCCCTTGTGCTCTTTGATTCTGAAATGCCTCAGCCCCCCTGGATGTTAGCCTATAGTATACTATACCCCCCCCCCCCCCCCCCCCCCCCCCCCCTCCCCCACCCCTCTTCCCCTC
>NW_010973368.1:9537845-9567502 GCF_000737465.1 Haliaeetus leucocephalus | reverse complement strand
CCCCGGGGTTTTGCCTATAATATTCCACCCCCCCCCCCCCCCGCCCCTCCCCGTAGCTCTAAAATCATTTGTTTCTCCTGCTATCTCCTAGTATACATAGTCCTAGTTATAGATCACTCATTGCACATACTGAGCCTCATGTTCTTTTTCTTTTTTTTGTCCTGTCCTTGGTATTGAGTTACTGAATTTCAGCTGTAGTGGCTGTAGCTGTGGTACTGAGGGAGCAGCAGGAATGAAAATTCTCCAAGGCACAGCCCATTCTCCCCTTCATGTTGCACAGAGCAGATGAAGCACACTCCTGTGCTAGCTGTGCAGAAGGGACAGCTTTAGCTCCTACCTACCCTAGAAAATCTCTGTTTGCATTCACTGACTCATGGGCCAGCACAGCCTATCCTGCTTATCTAGTTTGCAGCCTGTACGCAGAATATTTACTGGAAAAAATGGATTATAGATTTTCTGAAACTGTCTTGCATCATTTTAGAGACTCCAAGTGACCGTGCTGCTGCCTAGGGAACTTACCGATGTTTAAACACCTCTGCCACAAGGAAACTTGCCCTTTTTCATATGTGACTGTCAAACTGCATGTTCTAAGCCACTTGGTCCTGTGATGCCTTTCTGGCTAGCCAGGCAGAGAAGCTGCCTCCTGTCACACAAACATTTTCATTGTCTAAATGCGTAAGGAACTGGTCAAATTACTCCTCAGCTTTCTTTTTGGGTCATCAAATATATTGAATCCTCGTGACATGCAATATGGTTTTCTAGCTCCTGGATATTTTTTGTGAAATTTAGACTGTACAGCAGAAAGCAATTCACATCTTTTAAAACTTGACACGCAGTTAAGATTTTATCATACAAAACAAGCAGCAGAGAGATGCTTCTCTGCTATTGTGGGCTCATTTGTGCTTCGCTACTAACTTCATTATTTATTATTATACTAAATTAAAATCTCCCTATTCACTGCTGTATTGCCAAAATGTCATAGCTGTTCAACATCCCATTTAGTTAGCCTTAGTGTTGCTCATCAGACATGCTCTCACTAGGAATTACTCTGCCATAGTTAGTGGTATGAACAAAGATTTGGATTATACCTCATGTATCGATTTCTAGTCAAACCAAGAGGAAATGCATTATTTCACAAGTATGCCTTCTCTTGTGTTACTAATGCAGAATTAGACTTTAGCCTTTTTTACCTGAAAGGTCAGTAATTTAGTAATGTCAGCTACTTGGCTCTTTTCTTATTAACTAGTTAATATAACAAAGGGCAGCTATATGCAGAATGGTTATTATGGAATATATGTTATGCCCATCTGTTACAGTAGGATATGGAGAGCCTAGAGAGGATGATTCATAATTCTGAGGCAATGTCCCATGGATGATATAGAGCATGGTGGCAGATGGAAAAAGATGGATCTGAGCAGATGGATCTGGATGTGGTTCATGTTGCACACACTGGTTTACACTGGGGCAGAGCACCAGGGCTAATTTCTTGCCAGCAGGAACAGCCTGCAATGTGGCACTCAGAGCAATCACCAATGATTACCAAAATAATTCCGCTGAGAGGTCCAGCGTGCTCACAGTGCTGCGTATCCTGGCCCATGCCCTGGCAGCGCAGCTGCACAGGAATAGCCAAGGGCAGTATTTTACTTCAGGAACAGCATGCCAGAGTGACAAACTATGTAACGTGTTCAGGTACGACTGCTGATGGTGTCTAGGTTTATTTTGGATTGACTGATAGGGCTTCCCAGACACCCACAGTTACTAGTCAAAAAAGTCATTCTGCAGTGACAGTGAGGTGACAAGCACACTGACAGCAGAATGTACTATACCGTGTCATCTACTGAAATGGTGAGTAGTACAGGAATGCCAGAATTTGCATGAAGAAGGCAGCTCTTGGTAATGCTAAAGTTTGTGGTTAGATTTGCAATACAGTGTTTTCAAAACAATGTAGTAATACTTGAGATACTCCAAAAATGCAGCCTACCCAAATGAAACCCTTAGCAATGACACTGTTTTGGAGAAGTGAATCACACTGATTAAATACTATTTTCTATTTAAAATTTGAACTTGCCGTTACTAATATCACAAGTGCTACTCATTTTATGAAATAGGATGTAGCCCAGATCTCACCAAAATCACTAGGAATCTTTCCTCGCAGTTTGATGGGAGCTAGCTTATGCCTTTTGTATACTGATACTGATTTTGGGAAGGAAGATGCTCCATGGAAAAAACATTTACAAGCTGAGACAAGATGATGAGAAAGAGTAATAAGTAATATAGCTTACTACTGTTATCATTAATCACTTCTCTAACCTGATTTCTGTTCAATTCACAAATTGCACTAAGTCTGGATTTGAGAAGGGAATATTCCTGATGTACCCTCTGCAGGGGGTTTCAGGCAAAATTCAGTCCTGGGTAATGGTGTAAGTTTCTTGTAAGCCCACTTAATTATGTCTTTCCACTTAGAACTACATTTTTTTGCTTTTCTTTGATGTGCAGGTGGGAACGATCAGAATTCATCAAGTATATTTTAATCAATAGTGGGGTTTGGCGGTACAAATATGTGAATGGTCATTTCGACAGCATTCTGGAGCCCTGTGAGGTTATTTCTTCACCATCATATCTACCTGCAGAGAAACAGTTTGAGAGAAGAGAGAAATATATTTGAAATATGACAAAAAGATACCGGCACCCAAAGGATGTCTGCAGAAGCCTCTGTTGGGGCCCAAGGGTACACTATGATTTAAGAGGCATAGGTTTGGCACGGGGCTTGTGCATGTTTGACAGGCCTCTCCCTAATGTGCACAGAAAGAGCTCACGTGTTGCGCTTTCCTCAGTGCAGGGAGCAAGAGTCCAGTTCTGCGAGGTCTCAAGCATCTGTTGGGAGCTCAGCAGCCTCCATTCCCGTTAGTGCCATGTTGTCTTGGATCCTGCTCTTCAAAGCTTCTGGATAAGCTATAATTAATGACTTAACAGGATTTCAGGGACCTCTCAGGAACTTGGCAAACAGACTTCAGCTGGAGTCTCAGATGCTCAGAATCGGCTTGTAATGAAAAACAGCATTGTAAAATAGGCTATATTTAATAACTTTGCACACTGCCAACAGTAGTATAAGGTTCAAGAGAAGCTCTGAAAGTAGGAGGCAGATGCGTGTTGGTTGTTTAGTCACATTTTGTACCTTCTTCCCTCTCCTTTCCCTTCAAGAGGATTTTTATAGCTACATTTCCCATTCTGTACCTTCTTCCTTTATGCCTATATTATAATCCCCATCGCCCCAAGCTGAAGAAATCAGCTGGCTAGCAGCCTTGTCTATTTTAGGAAATCTCATGATTTACCTATAAACAGAAAGGCACATGTCTGCAAGGTTCATCATAGTAAGCCTTGTGCTTCTAATAAAATATTGATTTCCTCTCAACCAATAATTTGTCTTCAATTGGCTTGATCGGGCACCCCGCTATTTTTTCACAACATAGATACAGCAATTACCAAGGGAGTTAAGGTCTTTTTAGAATGATAATGTGCTGTTGTTTTTTTTTTTTTTAAATAGTATATTCATATGCAGCTTTGAACAGAATGTTATTACAGATAGATGAATCCCTGCAAGGCAAGCACTGTTGCCATACCCGAGGGAAACACAATTTTATTTTTACACTTAGCTGAATTAATTTATTGAATTGGTGCACGCTATAGTTAAAGGTCACTATGTACATATAATTTCTAATAGCTGCAACTTTTTATGTGAATTCTCATGTGCCATAGATAGAAAAATGTAAGCCAGGTTGAAAACAATGGGGTTCTCCCATTCTGTGCTGAGATGAAGACTTCTTCAATACCCCCTTTATAAGAATCTTCATGGTTTAGCACCTCATACTAAACTTAATACTTTCCCATAAATGGCTCATAGCAAGGAAGGAATACAATTATCTCAGGACAAATACATTCTTTTCAGAGCTCTGTATTGTCTGCTTGGCATCAGTTTTCTGTAATATTTGATATTAGCATAATATATATAACATGTATATAATTGGACTACTTGCTGCACTGTATTCAGACTCTGATCTTATTTATATCTTTGTTGTAGGAGGTTTATATCCACATGTGGTGACTGACCAGCACAGCTATAGCCTTTTTTTACCATCTGGTGTAGTCACTGGTAAAGCAAATACTATTGGCAGCAACAGTTCACTAATGATGAATATAGAAGAAAAATGGGTATTTGGGAAAGAATGGCCATTAAAATCTATGTTTTTGTATTCATTAGAAAATAGAGACTGTACTGGTGCCCTGTGTTTAAGATGATACTGGTTAGGTAGGGGTGGCCATGCGATACAGGATGTGTCTTGTCATGGTTTCCCATAATTCAGGAAAGGGAATTTTCTTGGCTGAGGTGATTCTCTGCAAAGCCATTTTCCAGCAGTCTTAGGTGTCTGTGCGTGCACACGTATACCTGCACGCATGCTGCTCCCCTGCTTACTGTGTGCAGCGTGTCCTCAAGGAGTAGTGATGCCTGACACAAGAAAAGAGCAAAACAACATCCCAGAATGACAGCATGATAGGAGAGGGGAGAGTGTGGGCTTAGTGAGTCTGGCCCAGCAGATAAGCCTCTACCTTAATCAAAAGTCGTGTATGTGGCTTAGGATGAATGGCAAGTGCAGCTATTGCTAATGCTAATTACATAAACAGACAGTTCTGCACAGGATCAGGCCCATATGTTCCTTTAGTATCTATCATCTCTTTCATTTGATCATGTTCCCACAAGACCAGAAATTTCAGATACCTTCCTTATTGACAAAACTTTCCAGCACATACTTTCTCATTCTGTCTTGAATGGCATAGAGTGAAAATGATTGGGATGTCTGTTTTTTCTTTTGGTGAATAACACAACTACTTGTTCTTGAAAAAGATTGTATTAGTGGGAAGTGATGATGATGATGATGATGATGATGATGATGATGATGATGATGATGATAATAGTGCTGGTGGGAGCTATTGAGAACATTAGCAAAATATATTCTGAGATTAAGAACTAAACCTGGTTCCAACACTTCAAAGAGTCTTGCAGTTACAGAGTCTGAAGCTGAAATCATGTTTTCTTGCCAAGGATTTATATTCCCAGAAGCTGAACTTACCACTGGTCCTCCTGACCCACTATTGATTAGTTCTATTTTTGTTGCTGATAAGTGTTGTTGGCATTGTTTACAACTACAGACCATGATAGAGTCAATACTAATTGAGGCAAGAGCATGCGTCCTCCCTATGTTCAGCTCTGGCACAAATTACTATTCCTAGATTGCAAAAAGGAAGGATGAAGGATATTTTTCAAGGTTCTTGAAAGGGAAGTATAAATAGAAGAAATCAAAAAGCCTCCATTTCCTTGTTTCAGTTCTTGATTTCCTTACTTTGTCTGATAATGTGAAAATGGGCTTATTCTGCAGGTAAGAATGACAAAACAATAAAACAAAATAGTGTGTGCATTTTTAAAGCAATGGCATGCTTTATGGAAAACACAAATACCCACAAGGAGCAGATGCATTAAAACAATCTGAGGACATACAAATGTGTCGGGTACTGAACTAGGGGTTATAACTGGAAGATTGCCTCCTCTTTCTCTTGTTTATTGTACTGGCTAGGGGAAATACTGAGTTTCAAGTTTTTTTATTCTCAGAAGACTTTGGTAACTTTAATTAAAGGAAGCTCTAGATAAGAGTGGTAAGAGACTATACGCATACAAACCAATTCCGGAAATTTCTGTGTGTTTCTGGTGGTGCTCTGAGACCCTCTGACAAAAACTGTAGGCCGAGTATTCAATACTAGCAATGGGATCTAGAGCTAGAGCCAACACATCTTTCATCTTTGCTACCTACATTCTCCTGGCATCCAAGGGGAAGTTCTGTCATGCCTCAGACAAATGCTGTCATGACTCGGTAACTGAAGTCCCAGTGTGGAAGCAGAACAGGTTAGTGGCACACATCACCCATGTGTCAACAGATGAAGCACCCTCAGAAATGGCAGCTGCTAAGCCTTTCCAAAGCTTCCTGTGAATGTCCTCACTCCTCGCCTTAGGAAGTTTTTCAGCTGTGTGTGCAGTGCTGTCCATCCTACAGCAGCCTGGCTGTCCTTGTAACTGTGCCTCCTTGGCAAGCTGTACTTAGAGGATAAGCAAGCAATGACATGCTGACTCCTGAGGGAACTGGAAAGGCTTTTTGTGGATCTTGTATCAAGCTCCATGGTCAACAGCTCAGAGAACTTTTAATTAGGTATAGCTCACCTAACCCTTTGAGCACCTCATTGCAATGCTTGCATATCTATGAAAACATTTCAAAGCAAATAAATACATTTAATAGTTTCCTCGTTGCTACTCATATCTGAGAATATGAAGAAGATTTCTCAACAATGAAAGCCAACTTAATGATTGAAATTTCTTCATGTGGGACTTCTGAAATGAGACTAATGAAAAGACAGCGGGGAACAATTCTGTAGGAGAAAGGGATGATGAAGTCATGTCATTATCAATTAGTGCTATTGTAACTCAAGTTCTGAAATGTGGATACTTACTTTTATTTTTAAGAGTCTAGATGTAGATTTCATACTTACGTGTTAGAAAAGCATTACTGACTCCTTAATTAGGTTTTCAATGGATTAATAGTGTTTTTGCCAGTGAATTTAGCTCGTGCATAATTAACCTACAGTGGTATCCCCACAGTCTGATTCACGGCTGAATTTCTAAAACATGGTTTCATTTGGTACCCTAGCTTTTATTAAATGTCTTTTACCTTAACTATCACTCCAGTGATGGATTTCCTAAAAATAGCTTGTGAACTATATATCAGTCTTTGCTGAGTCAACAAGACTAGTGGAAGACTCTCAGCCCAAGAAAGTTACACTCAGTAAATGGTGCAGGACAAAGAAATTTAGTATTTTAAGTAACACAAACCCATCTCATTCTCTGGCAGTTCTTTTTTTTTTCTGCCTTTCATTGCACAGAGGAAAAAACATCCTATTTCAAATAGGTAGTTGTTATTCCTGCCCAACATAGCACCCTACAGTTATTCTAACTGTGTTTATTCCCATATAATTATTAATATGATGTAAGGGCTCAGCAAGATTCTTCTCATTATCCTTCCCAAATGAGAGCAAAATGAACTAGCAGTGAGCTACCAAGAGCTAAAGCAGTGTGTGGGAGAACAGTATGGTGCTGAAAGGTTAAGGATCTGTCCTGCTGGCCCTCTGGGGATGCATATGACCATTTTCCAGTGAGTGTACACCAAGCAGCGTGCTGAGTGACACCGAGCATTTACAAGTTGGAAGCTTTTCTGAAACAAAAGCCTGAAGTGAGCTGATGGAAAGAGCCAGAGCTCCTCATAGCAGCAACAAGAGGCTTTACTATCCAAAGGCTAGCTTCATGATAGATGCAAAGCTGCCTGACTCCAATGAAAATACCTTCTCCTTATGCCCAAGCTTCTTAATTTTCATTTAAATATGAAAGCAGATTGAGCACTTTAGGTGGGTTTCCTGGCAGACCACAAAAACAACTGAATAATCTTTTTTCTAGTTAAAGAGAAAAGCAAAAAATTGACCTTAATCTTTTGTCTCAAATGGGAATATTTCATTGTGGCTTTGAGTTTTAAAACAGTAACATCTCCAAAATACTAGCAAATTTTATAAAGAGAACACTATTTCAAATAATCTGGCATGTTTGTTTTAGAAAATGTCAAAAGAAAGCAGTGCTGTTTTTACAAATACTATCTTCTAAATTCTTTGGCTTAAACTGATATGAATTCATGAATGTGTTATCTATTTTTTTTAATAAATATTGTTTTTCTTTTGCCTATCTCCAAATAAGGAAACATGTAAGAAACACCAACAGTTACATTACTAAAAAACAAAAAAAAGCTACAAAAATAGACAGCACATCTCAAAGAACTTTAAACAGCTATAAATGATATTTTCTTTTTTTTTTTTTTCCCATACGCGCATTTATGCTGTAAGCTATTCTGCATAATACTTCTCTCTTATCTGGAGGCTGGAGACTTCAGGCAGATGGTGAATTTAAGACTAGTACATCGTTTGAAACATTGTGTTATCCCAGAGACATCTAGGTATGAGGCTTAGGTACATGCAGGGAAATAGAGGTAAGACCTGTATGTAAGGACATGCATCTACAGCTCGTCATGGCCTCCACATCACAAAAATACTTAGTCCTCTGCATGCTCACCTGGGACAAGAGTCAGGAACTGTGTGCGTCGTAGATCTTGGCACCACAATTTTGATTTGAAGGCTGATAAAAGGGCGTATTACAGGATCCTTAGTCAGCCAGGGGAAACCACTGTAACACCAGCGAGGCTGTCTTCCCTTGGTGTGCAGGTTCTGCACGCCGGCAGTGTGGTGGGATGTCACCAGCGGCACTGCTGATAGCAGTAACTGTGGTTACAAAGACAATAGCCAAGCTGACCAGAAGTGCAAAGAGCTCTCGCCAGGTTTTGGGGAAAGGCAGTTGGGCCAATCCTTGTAACCAAACTGCTACTAACTGAAACTGCCTAAATTCAGAGATGAACCCATTCACTTTCTGAAAAAGCACCTCTGAAAGTAACTAGAGGTAGGTCAAGGTGGCTTCAAGACCTAGGGATATCCCAAACATGACAGGATCACAAATTTCTCAGAAACCACTCAATCAAGTCAGTATTATGTCTAAACTTGAACTTTTCTGAGCAAAGCTCATTTATCTGGTTATAGTAATTTCTTGAAATTCAGCATGAATTTGGATCATGGTCATAGTATTCTAGGGTATGGTAAGGATTTGACGTTTATTCTAATAAAAACTTTTAATGTTAAAACCACATTTTCTAAGTTACTTCAGTTGTATATTAAGTTTTTCAGAGAAATAACTAACAGGGACAAAAATAGCCCAAATAACAGCAAAAACACAAAAGGGGAAAAACCCCAGAAGGTTGCAGTAAAAAGGAACATCAGTTTATTTTGAAATCACATGTATATCAGACTTCATGGTAGTTGGCTCTGGAGTTCATTGAAGCTCTGAGAAAATTCTCTTGAATCCTGCTGTGGCTGTCATTGTGGTAAATGTGTCCCTTCTGACCCAGACAACATACTGATGACTAGTGAGTTTTTTTTCTTTTCCTTCCCCAACAACATGACCTTTCCCTGTATTGTGCAGTGGCTCAGGGTTGCTTATGTTAGTAATAAAGATGCGAGGGGGTGAGCAAAGATTATTTTATAAATATTCTTCTGGAGATATAAGGGAGTCAGGTGGAGCAATATAGAAGAATGAACTTGGGAAAAAGACAAAATAAAAGAAGGGAATATATGTCAAGGGCTAGTTAAATGGAGGCAGAAGAAAAAGGAAGAAGAGGAGCCTAATGTTTCATATTGGATGGACTTGTACAACCTAACATGTAATTTTTATTTTTTTTTGTTAAATTTAGTATTTAAATACATATGGCTGAATGAATAAAATGAGAGTTGATGGTGTACCACAGGACATTATTTGCATTTTAGTGGCCAAGTATGTCCTGATGGCAAAAAGGGAAGTACATATGGTTCAATGCAGGGTTCATTAGCTTTAATTCCTTGTTCTAGTTGCAGACATTTGGAGCATCACATTATTGAAATGTCATTTTTGTCATATGAATAATATAGCTTAGAATAAAAACTGAGCACACAGGAGCAAAGTTAATAATTGCTGAGAATTTAATTAATTCCATACTGTTTCCTGAAACACATAAAACACTTTGAAATTAAGACCAACATTGTTCAAAAAGCTAGCTAATTAATGAGTATTTTGACTTCTAGGGTTGAGGAGATTCATAGGTGTCACTGGAGTAATGAAAGAAGCTTGTGTATTTGGTCGTTCTGGTCTTAATCCACAGAAAGAAGAAAACCATGAATACAGGAAAGGATAATGGAATACTGATTGTAGTTACAGGGAGAAGAAAGTAGTAGCACCAGCTAAAACTGTAACTGGCCCCTTGTACTGGCTTTGGCTGGGATAGAGTTCATTTTCTTCATAGTAGCTAGTATGGAGCAATGTTTTGGATTTGTGCTGGAAACTGCTGATAATTCAGGGAAGTTTTCGTTACTGCTGAGCAGTGCTTACACAAAGTGAAGGTGTTTTCTGCTCCTCACTCCACCCCACCAGCGAGTAGCTGGGGGTGCACAAGAAGCTGGGAGGGGACACAGCTGGGACAGCTGACCCCAACTGACCAAAGGGGTATTCCAGACCATATGACGTCGTGCTCAAGCATGGGAGGAAGAAGGAAGGGGGGACATTCGGAATGATGGTGTTTGTCTGCCCAAGTAAGCGTTACGCGTGCTGGAGCCCTGCTTTCCTGGAGATGGCTGAACACCTGCCTGCTGATGGGAAGTGGTGAATGAATTCCTTGTTTTGCTTTGCTTGTGTGCGGGGCTTCTGCTTTACTTATTGAACTGCCTTTACCTCAACCCATGAGTTTTCTCACTTTTACTCTTCTGATTCTCTCCCCCATCCCACCGGGGGAAATGAGTGAGCGGTTGAGTGGGGCTGACCTGCTGGCTGGGGTTAAACCACAACAGCTGGTAATAGAGTTAACAAGAGGAGCAGGCCTAATTCTCCTGGGAAGTAGGTATGGTGAGCGTAAAGCACCTAAGAAGCCTTACCCTAATGCAAGCTCCTGGGAGAAAATGGGGAAGAACCAGTGCTGCACAGAACGTGAAGCTGGATACCGCAGACATTGAAGAAGTGATGTGGAAGAACATGACTCTAGTGAGCAACTGAAAGGTTTGATCGTCAAGAAAACATGCAGATGAAAATGATTTATTGTACTTCAGGGAAGTGAATGTCCACAAAGAAATAAAAAGGTAAAGCATGAATCTCTTGGGGGTGGGGTGGGGTGGGGGGGTGGTTATTCAGCAGTACGAAGCGTATTCTGATGTACTTGGAACCTGACAATAAGAGAGCTGTAGCTTTGGGAACTCATCCACTACAAACGCCTAAGGAGAGGAGCTGACCAATTGCAGGATGAGTTTGAACTGCTGGTGAAATGTGTCATATGTGTGCTGGTGTGACATATCAAATGTGGTGTTTTGGCAGACATAGGGGAGCATTACAGCAGCTCTCACTGAGCACTGGTGGTACCGTGGAACTGGTGCCAGCCCCAAGAACAGAGTTTGCCTAGGACACGAGAAGAATAAGGCTAGTGGGATGAGTTTGGGAGTGAGGGGCTCATCAGGCTAGAGGCTGGACAAGCCTGCTTTGTTTAGCAGTACAGATATCTGTTCTTGTATATGTATGTACATATTTATAGTGGAAGAAATACTGGCAAGAAAGGAGACACAATTAAGCAAAAAAGTTCTTACAAAGAAAAGTAAGCATAAAGCAGCTGATAATAAATCCAGGCTGGAAGAAAGCTCACAAGGCTCAGTGTTAGGCCTTTTGTTTTGAGCTCCTGGGTCTGATGACCCGCAGCCTGACAGCTTGCAGCAGCTCAAGGCAGAGGCTGAAAGGATCATGATGGCTCACTCCAGCGGCACCGGGACTCGGGGCGCAGCGGCCAGCTCTGCTCCCAGACTCCCTTCTGTGCAAGAAACACATCTTTAAACCAGGATTTTTTTTCTGCTCGTCTATAAAGCCTGGCTAAACAGACCAAAATCGCCACCTAGTGAGGACAGTCTCTCGGTTCACTCATTTCAGAAAGTCTGCTGTAAATACAACTGAGACAAACGTCTCCATGTAATATTTTGCTGCATTTCTTTGAGTGAAAATGCTACATAATACTTTTCAAGGACAAATCAAGCATATAACGAAAAAAGAATTTGCTGAGGTGACAGGAAAGCAGGCATTTTTCAGAAAATAATATGCACCCAAGCATAGGGATTCCTACCACTTCTCGCTGCAATCGTTAAGGTGCTTACTTTAATGTCTTTGGAGTGTATTTACAGGGGTCTTGAGTGAAGGGCCAGACTCAATGTCTGCACTGCGTGTCTTACGCCTCCTGCACAGGTAGTGTTTCAAAGGGTCTCTGAGTTCTTGGTCCTGGTTTCTCTGAACGAATGACTAAAAATAAATAAACTGCATAACTGGCTAAAAAAACCAAAGAAGTATCCAGAAGTGGTTTCACTTGTCATATGTCTGTAATGAATTGAAATGAATGCACAACAAAGAAAAGATAAAAATACACATACCAAGTTAGCTTTTTTTTTTTGCAAAGACTTCCAGTTAAATCAATTTTGCAGGTTCCTTCGGCTTGACCTGAGTGATTGAATGGAATTTGTAATCTGCAAAACTTTTCATAGCTACCAAATCATTCTTGAAGTTTACACCTTCCTATTTTTCTACCCTGACACACTTTGTGGGTTGCTTCCTGTTACAGTGAAGAAATGAACTGAATGTTAAGCTTAAAAAAAATGCACAGTAAATCACTGTTAAGATTTTATGAAAAAATAATGGCTTTTAAAACATTCTATATTTTGGATCCTTTTTTTCCCCCTCCTACATTTAGGCATGTAAAATTCACATTGTCAAGACTCTTTGTGCAGTGATAAACATAAAACGCAAGAAAAGGTAAGGGAAAATGCACAAGAACCTCCGGATAAGAGCTGTGACTTTCAAATAACCACATGAAAAAATTCTCAAGAAACCATTAGTATAAATAACAGTGAGACAGGAAGAATCAGTTTTTTTTTCTCAAATGAAGTTATTTCCCATGACTTCCCTTGGTAGAGATGGAGTTGTGGTGCTTACTGCTGATAAATATTTCTAGATCTTTTTGAAACTGCATATGCCAGGCTTATCTAAAGTCAAATTTTGAATCTACTAAGGATGTAATAGGGATCCAAAAAAACTTCAGGACTGAATTTTTCCTTTCTAAAAGGTGCTAATTTTCAATGGCTAAATGCCACTGCCTAAATTTATTTCCTGCTTTCCACAAAAAAATATCATCCTTTAAGTGCAAACACTAGACTTAGTGATGAAATGTGCTACTCAAACAGAACACGGGGAATTACAACGGCTGCAAATTTCAATGTGAGGTTAAACATTGAGTCAATGGCAATGCTTTCAGAATACACTGTAGCATCTTACTACTTCTTCTATATTATGAGGTCCTATAGTGATATGTCAACTGGATTGAGACACTGCATTGTATTCCAACAGCCATAAAGATGGGGAAGACTGGCACCGATCATGTCAAAACAGGTGTCCAAGAAATTACATCCTTTATTTCACACAATTCTGGCACTAACTCTGTAACAAATCTGAATGCAATATTGTTTCCCTGTATAACATCTCTGTATGAAGCTTTTTCTTAGGTTGGTTACACTACACAGAACCGGTAGTAGGTTCACGTATGCTGACTGAGCTGCCAGACAGTGACATGTGCTCATCCTCTGCATGCCAGGAAGGAGACCTGACTTCCGCCTGCATGAGGTTTCCATCAATATATCAGCAGTCATCAATAGTTTGACCTTTTCTGGGTTTTTCTGCTGTGCTGCATTCTGAGGAGCAGAAACTTTAGTTTACTGAAAATTATTTATTGTGTTGCACTTCATGAGGATAAGCAAAGATGGGTGTAGCCATGTATTTATTCCCTCATTCTGAGAATACAATGGATCTCAGGAATTGCTTCATAGATATTTGGCATAGAGTTCCTCTTACCCTCTAAGAAGGCTTTTTACCTTCCTTCCCATTCAGGAGTCCTTGGGTCTCCTAAGGTGAAAAGATACCTCAGAAGATGCGCTGCCATAAGCCAGCCCACTTTGTGAGACCCTGGAGATGTCATATGTGAGACCTGGTGCCTCAAACTAGGACACTAGTAGGAACAGTGGGGTGTCAAGGGAAGGAGAGGGAAACAGTGGGGAAGAGCTGTGTCCTGAGGCCATTGGCTGCTCACTCTCACACCCAGTAATCATCTATTGTGTGTCTGGATGGACTGCAGAAAGCCGAAGTGGAAGAGACTCTAAGAGCTGTGGACCCAGGAGGATGACCTGCTGTGGGTGCTGTAGTGCTGTGGCTCAGTTTTCCATATGGCATCTAGAAGTAGTCTGTTCAAGGGAATACGAGCGGAGGATGCATTTTCACTGGAGTTGTCTTTCCAACCCTACCTTCTTTCTTTGCGTCCATTGGAGCGGAGCTGCTAATCTCTGCAACTTCCTCAGACAAGACAATCTCATCGGTCATGCCTCATCAGTTCATTTCATTTAAGGATGTGAGCCTAAGGGATTCTGCCCATACTGCATTTACAGGATGAACTGCATTTTCCTCACAATGTTTCCTCACACATATAATGAAGTATGTGAAACAGAAGACAATGTATGGACCTCTCCTTTAGACTGTAGCTTTCTGGATTTAGTACTTGCTGTGACATCTCCTAAGGTACCAGCTATCGGATGAAGGAAACTGAGGCGACCATTTTTTCCAATAGCTCAATATATCCCTGAGATAGAGCTGGGATTGATACAGAAACTCTGTGCTAAAATGCTAGACATTTGGAACAAGATTGTTCCTGGATGTAGTTCTTCATGCAGGGTCGGAAAAACAGCCATTACTTTGCACAGCTGTTGTTAAAAGGGAGGAAGCTTTTAAACAATGAGAAATGACAGGTGAGGTCAAGGTTCTACAAGAAATCAAAATAAAGCTTCAGCTGGGATGGAGTATGGCACAAATTTGGGGATATTAGGACCAGCTCTTGGGAAAAGTTCATGAAAGTCGTTCCTTATGATAAATGAACTTCAGTAACTCATCTGAAAGGCAATGTGCCACATGTAGATGATCTGAAGAGCCATAGAGAAAACTGTGATAAGGCATGAGCTGCACCCCTATCTTGTTTACTTTACCTTCGTATGTAATGAAGATAAAACTAAATGTGATGTTTATATATAATTGGACACTAGTATAGTATCTGGGTGTGCTTTTACCCAATCTGTCACCATCTCAATTGTTCATCCAGCAACAGATCTTGACTTTACTAGGAAAACAAAACAATGGAAAAGAAAATAATCTTTTGTCCTGGGTATTGAATCTTTAATGAAGTAGTTGCTATAGCAATAACATTTACTTTAAAATTAGTGTTTTGAGAACAGCTCCTGAGAGCTACCTCAGTTCTTGTGAGACATCATCTTTTTTTTCCCCCAGTTTCTCTCACACCTCGTTTAAAGAAGCTGCAAGTCTGTACTCCCATTACCAAAATACTCAAAGTTAATTTTAAACACAGAACAAAAAAGGGATTGACCTACTTTCCCTTTTTTTTTTTTTTTGGCAGGTGTTTCACATGTCCCACTATTTTAGCATTCCCATTCCACGTTAGTGATGTGATTAGTATATATGTGTGCACTCTGATGTTCAGTGAGAGATGCTCTGGGACACACGTTCTAGCTCTGCTGTACGCAGGCTAGATCGAGGTTGTAGGTGATACACTCTACTGACAGTGCCTCTGGGTTGGCACAGACGAGGATCTGACTGTATCTGGGGCAGTGTCTTTGTAATTCACCTGGATCAGGTTTTTACATGTCATTTGATACAGCCTTTTCTTTACTGTTTTCTGTTTGGTTTTTGTTTTTGTTGTTGTTTTGTTTGTTTGTTTATTTGTTTTCCCAAAGCCCCAGTTCAGAACAGACCGTGTCTTTCCAGGATATGAAAAGATTTAGGTGAAATAGCTTGGTTACTTTTAATTCACAGCTGAGCAGCCAAAACCTCCCTGCGTCAGCCTAGGCTCGCAATTTATCAGTAACACAGCCATTGTGGTGCAGCAGTAAAAGAAAAACCTTTACAATATGCACCAGGTGTTTTGCTCTTTTACCCCTTATCAGCGCCGGAGCATCACTTATCAGATGCCACCTTGGATCAGCGCCATCGGGGACCCTGCAGTTGTGGCAGAGCAGGCGGCCTTGGCCAGGGGCAAGCTGCTGTCTCGCAGGGCCCTGGGACCACAGGGAGCTGCCGTCTCACGCAGAAGGAAAACCCCAGCAATGGGCAGCACCGACCTGTGGGTGCAGCAGTTGGCCCTGGCTGCTGCTGAGCTCAGAGCCACGCTTTGCTTTTCTTCCCCATAGCCTCGTTCTGCGCAAGCAGATCTTCTGCCGTTGTGGTCGCGCTGGTCCCAAGTGGCTTAATGCTCCCACCCACGTTCCCTCTCTATGCTGTGTGGAGGCGGGGAGCAAATGAACAGTTTGCTCCTCTACCACCTTAGAAAATAGAGAACTAGACCGATGGTGACACTGATGAAACTGGTAAGTAATACGGAAAGTGGCACGTGGCTAAACTATGGCCCAATGCTCCCTTCTTTACTGGCATTAAATTAAGAGTGACATTGCTGATGATTGTCACTAGACTAATCAGAATTGTTTTAGTGGCGTCATTCTCCGTGAATGGAAACAGGAAGTGGAATACATTAATCTTGTAACTCAAATTCACACTTTCCTTCATCTTTCTCAGTGGCTCTGAAGTTAGACGTGTTAGGGACTCAAAAAAAAAAAAAAAAAAAAAAAAAGGCTAGGCAAGAGTCTCTGCTATCCTACAA
This sequence comes from Haliaeetus leucocephalus, assembly GCF_000737465.1. Taxonomy (NCBI): domain Eukaryota; kingdom Metazoa; phylum Chordata; class Aves; order Accipitriformes; family Accipitridae; genus Haliaeetus; species Haliaeetus leucocephalus. The sequence continues at coordinate 9,551,000 of NW_010973368.1, read as the reverse complement.
CCACGTGAGTCAGGACTGACCCCATCGACATTAACAAAGCAAAGCTGGTGTGTAGCTACATCAGAAGAGAATAATGATCTGCATCGTGAATGTGGTGACACAGGTTGTGGCTAGGATTCTAGCAAAAACAGATTAAATGAAGTCTGAAATTCCACCAGCTATGCCACCACAGTTCACTGAAATGTTCCCAACTTACAAAGCTGCACTATATCTTTCCTCTGCTGTTATTATGCTGACAACAATATCATTTGGCACTAACATTTCATACCCTGTGGATATTAATTAAATTACCATCACAGCCCTTTTAATTATCCATATTCTTATTGTATAGATTGGGAAGCGAGATAGGAAATATATGGTCTCACTGAGTCACTGTATTAATGCTTTTAGGCATTGTCTGTGAGGAAAATGGAATTTGAATGTATGCATTTCTTTTTGCCATTAAATAGACATTTGGACTGTACAAACTCTTCTCTGTAATGAATATCCTTGCTTTGGGAAGAGTTCCTGTGAATTTGCACTTGGTTTTGCCTGCAGAGCCATCAGGAATTCTAAGTGGAATAGTCAATAACAATGATACACAGCATGGACTGGAGCCTGGATGAAGACGTTCACTTTTCACTATGCCGTTTCTGCACAGTGAAAAGTACCTCTCCTGTAACACTGCAATTTTAAAAAGAACATAGATGTTCACTTTCATATGGTAAATTTGGTCCAGCTGGGACAAACATATTTGGAGAGAGAATGAAAAAAGTGTAAATTTTTAGCTATGTAAGGATAATGAGGTAAATACACAAATGATTGAAGTATAGGACATTGTATTCTCTACATCTAAAAGTTTCCTCATTTCTCCAGAAAGTTGTGATTTGAACACACAGACTGAGCATTTCAGAACAATCTAAGGGATTAGGTACCTACATTTTATTGTCATAAAGTGACAGAACCCTGAATTTATCTGAGCTTTTTCGTGAAGCCCAGCCTACAGGCCAGCCTTTGTCATTGTTTTCCTTTATCTTGAAGTGGAGCTTCAGAAATGCAGGGAGGTACTACAGGAAATGATGCTATGAAAAACATCCACACATACCAATGTAAGCTGGTCCAAGCTATGGCTTTCATGAGCATTGGTGGATTACTAAAAAGTATAAAATCTTAGGGCCAAATTTTGTGGAAATTAAGCTCTCTGCACAGGGTCAAGGCTCTAAGTTTACCAACAGAGTCTGCAGTCTCTTCTCCTGCCTCCTTGGGGTTTGGCTGCCTCTGCAGAGGCCAGTGCTGACATGGTGCGGCCGTGCCCGGCCTCGTACCTTGCTGATCCTGACCCTGCCTTCCTGACTTGGCTTCCAATCTTGACCTCAGACCTGCCTCGTCACTATGGGTTTGTCTGGTGATCACAGAGCTGTTGGCCAACGCTGGTTACCATCATCGGACCTGCTCTGTGTGCCTCGCTGGGCTGCCATGGGACTGCGCGGCTTCTCGGTGAGGATGTCGCCCAGCCTGCCTGGCTGTCACCCTCAGCTCCTGGCTCCCCGTCCCTTGCAGAGCAGCCAGCTCTCACTACTCCCTGATGCACAAGTTAAATTTGACTCAGTTTTGTTGCTTAGTTTTAGTTTTCATTATTCTTTATTTGGAATAAATTAAAACAGAATTAGCTTTCCAACCTTTCTGGCATGTGAAAAGCTCTAGAAATGAACCACTGAGTTCTTTTTTCCATGAAGTTACAGTGAAGCTCGGTTCTGCTTTTATTTCAGTGCTGCAGTGAAGTTTCACATTCTGTTGCAAAATACATAGGTCAGCACAGGAACCAGTCAGTGGTGAAGTAACTTGCACTGCTGCTTGCATACTTTTTCCTTCATAATATATATGAAGGTATTACAGACACCCCCCCCCCCCAAACCAAAACAAAATCCAGCAAATTAAAACAAAGAAGGGAAGGGAACATACTTTTTTAGATAGGGGGGCAACAGGCAGATTAGTGACATACACAGTTCATAGGATCACAGGACAATTCTGGTTGGAAGGGACCTTGGGAAGTCTCTAGTCCAACCTTCTGCTCAAAGGAAGTTCAGCTATGAGGCCAGACCAGGTTGCTCAGGGCTTTGTTTAGTTGGATCTTGAAAATCTGTCAGGATGGAGCATGCAGAACATCTTGGTGCAACCTGCTCCACTGCTTGGCAGTCCTCATAGTTTCAAAGTTTTTCCTTATACCAACTCTGACCCTTTTTGCTTCAAGTTATGCACATGATTTCTTGTCCTCCTGGTATGCACTCTGTGAAGAGCTTGGCTCCATCTTCCCAATACCCTCCTTGCAGGTATTGCAAGGCTGCCATTAGGTCCCCCAAAGTCTTGTGGTCTCCAGGCTGAACAAGCCCAACCTCCTCAGCCTCTCAAGTTCCCCTCTTGGAACATGAAATTAATTGAAAGTATAAATAGACAGAAACAGGAACTCATGAGACCAATGAAATTTCTCCAATTTGTAATGGAGAAATTGGTAATTTACATGCAGCGGGATCTTCTCATAAACTGTGACAGGAGGCAGTTCTGTGGGGGATCGTCAGTAATTTTGTCAGTGTGTCATGGTCATCTTTCTTGACTATGCATTTGTTTGTTGACATTGATTTATGTACCATGCCTGATTTAAAGATACGTGTTGATACTCCATTGATTTCATTGACCCTGTAATAAGTTCTTATTAGCTCCAGCTACTGGTTTCACTTAGATTAGTATCTGTGACTGCTGGGGTATTTCCTAGGTACAGACTGGGGGAAGAATTTTTCTTTCTTTCCCCTTTAGGTCATCCAATTTTGTGTTGAATGTGCTTGCTCAGACATTTTTCGACAGTGTCCATTTCACGTTCTGTATGTGATCAGCACACTGTTCTTTGTAGGAGAACTGTACAGAGCATGGTCTTTCACTTGGTCTCCCTCACGTTTTCGTAGGCACAAGCAACACCTGAGCAAATTCAGTATGTCTGTTCGTGCATTTTCACTCACAAAGCAGTAAAGAATGGGATCGGCAATGCAATTCAAACTTGTTAAGGCCTGTGTGATTCTGTAAACCTTATACATCAACTGCAAAAGCTGTAGATCAGTGGTGTAAGGTTCTCTGATGCTGCGAATAAGCAATATAACGTGATAAGGAGTGAAGCAAACAATGAAAGTAACTGTGATATTCAGAATAAGTTTCCTCACTTTTTTCTTTTCTTCATCTACTGTGGCTTGATTACACCTCACTACTTGGTAGATTTTATAGTAGCAAAACACAATGATTAGCAAAGGGACCAGGTACCCTGAGCATATCCGGAATAAATTTATCCATGCCTGCCACCATTCCAGGGGGTATTTATCATAGCATAACGTATGATTAGTGAAATTGCAAGGATCATTGAATACTTCTTTGTTCACCAATATGACTGAATTCAAGATGCTTTCCAGAAACCAAACAATTAGGCTGACAATCAATGAAAATCTTCTTGTGCGCAAGTGCTGGAGCTTCAAGGGGTGAACTAATGCCAGGTACCTGTCAACAGAGATGCAAGCAAGGAATGCAGTGCTGGTGTAGAAATTCATATACATAAGGAAGGCAGAAATCTGACAAAGCAAGGCAGAGAGCCTCCAGTTATCTCCATTCCATGCATAATCAATCCACAGAGGCAGTATCAGAGAGTACAAAAGGTCAGCTAGGGACAGGCTGAAGATGTAGACTGCTAACTCATTCTTTTTCCTTGCCTGAATGCAAGATGCATAGAGGGATATGCAGTTGATGGGAACACTGATCATCATCACAATGCTGTACACAAATGGAAACAAATATTTATCCAGGGTGTGATCATCATGGCACTTAGCAGTGTTGTTCATCGTCCAACACGAGTAGTATCTTTGGGCTAATTCCAGCCTGGATGCAGTAAAAACCCCTCTTCAGTCTGATGGGTGGTCATCTGTTAGTTCTTCAGGATGTGGTTGGTAAGATTCCAGCCTTCTGTTACCAAAAAGAAAAAATGTCAGTTATGACAACATTTTTGGTTTTTTTTATGGGCTTCTTGGTGGGTGTCTTTTTTTTTAGAAGAAAGAAACTGTGTTTGTAGGCGATCAGAGATTTTAAACACTTCTAGAGTTAGGAGTGCATAGGAAGAGGAACCCAAACGTCTAAGGTGGTGAAGGTCAGTTAGATGAGCTTCTACAGCAGAAGCAGGATCAGCAGTTAAGACTCGTCCAGAGGGGTAGGGTCCTGCAATCTCAGGTGTCTCTTGCGGGAGTCAAGGGAGATCAGAAGTTCACTTTCTATTATTCTGGTGAGCAGAATAAGGTTTTGGTCATATGAATATGGTAGATTTTTTATCCTGAATAACCTCCTCCCCCTAAGTCAATGGAGAGACAAGGATAGAAAGACAGGGATTCAGGTACCGCTAGATGTTGGGATCTGCTCAGAAGAGGAGAATGTGTGGCTGATATGTCTCCCTATTGCAAATCACTCTCTTGTCTTGTTGCATTCTCACGCTTCCCTGCTTCGCCTCCCCTCCTTTGTATACGATCCCCCAAGAACTTGCCATCAACTGTGCTATTCCAGCAAAGCTCACCACATGTCCCAGGAACCTTCATGTGAAACCTGGCAGGCTATTGCTGCATGCACAGGAGAATCTGCCAGGGTGTCACTTAGACTCATGTGAAGTGGACAGTGTCTCACAATTTTTCATTTACACTTCTTTCCTCTAAGAATTGCAGTTGCCATGCATCAGCAATTAAGCTTATCTTAGGCACTACCAGGTCTGTGGGTGTCAAAAGCTTCAACATGAAAAAAACCAAGTAAAATGGCAGCCCTGACTAAAGCAGTTGGACTGAAGGAGTTGCATACGTGAGCCTCAGAAGCACTTAGATGACCTGACCTTTAAGTAAGAAAGGGTGTACAACCATAGCTATGAGACAGCTGGTACTCACTGACTGTATCACAGCGCTGACACTCACTAATTCTCTTCTCCAAAGATCTAATTGTTAAGTTCTGGAAATATGAGAATGGGGAATATTTGTTGTGGTCTAGTTCTACTGCCAAATATACTAACTGCTTCAGAGACTGCCTGTGATAACTCATCCGTGGTTTGAGCCTAGACTGCCAGCAGAGGAGGTGAAGAGGTTGTAGAATGAGATTGCAAGATAGCACCTTCTACAACTGTTCCTACATAGGAAATAGCTCAAACTGGAGATAACTTGGGTGCAGGGATTTTCCCATGTTATAGGCAAATTCATTCTGCCTTTTATGGGTTTGATGCATGTATGTGTGTGTAGGGTTGTGGGTTTATTGGAGAAACCCAAGTAGGTTTACTGCCTCTGTTGAGAGGTTATTATATGGATCTTTTCCATAAAAAAAAATATTCATGCATACTCAGGAAAAAAAAGGAGCAATGACAAAACTAGTCAGAAAGCACATACTTAATTTTCCCAGCCACTGCTTTATTTGATCAAGTTGGCTAACTTTTCACAGTTAGAGCTAAATTCATTCACAAGCTTGAAAGACAAGGAAAATCTTGAGAAGCACTTGCCAAATTGGTCCATTGAGCAGCTTTGCTTACATGATGACTAACTAAAAAAAATGCAGTGTCTATATTTAAGACAAATATAAGATACCTGCTTTTCAGTGTGGTTTAATAAAACCACCCGGTAAATAGGGCATCGTAAGTTTACCAGTATAGATAAGTATCACGAATTAAAAATCTAGCTCTAGAAATTGGATCCCAGGGTTTTGCTGACCCACTTCTCACCAAAAGCAAAGCAAACGTATGCAGACTGACCAGATGAGTAACAGATAAAATACCTACCTCTTCGTCTAATCACATTTTAGCATCTCTTTTCCTGTGACAGGTCTCTTCATGTCCAACACGGAAACGTGCCCTTTCAGAAGCGTGTGTGTAATGTAGCAAGTGTATGAGGCAGTGTTTACTAGTCACGTGGCTGAGAAACTGGAATTCCTTCTCCCTCCCCCACAAACTCTTTCTCCATTGTTAGTTGACTTGTTATATTACAGACTCATCATCCTTACAAGCTCCCGACTTGTCTCCATGTAACTCGCCTCAGCTCCTCTCAGTTACCTTTATCAGCTCCTTCATATCTACTCACACACCAACGTGCCAATTTCTTCATACCACCCACCTTTATTTCTTCAGCTTTCTCTTTTTAGCTCATTGTTTCTAAAAGTTTTGCTCTGTTGACCTCACTGATCGTAAGGTAAAACACTTGTCCTTATATTGCACTTGTCTGAATAAACCGCATGTTCTTTGGGCAAGACCTTGTTTTGCTCTTCTGCCATATGCCTTAAGAAACTAATATCTTAAGATATGACTGGCTAATGGCAGGCTGGGACACTGAAGATGGGATTCAAAGAAAAGGGTTGAGACCACATGAAATTTGCCACCTTGGTAATTTTTTTCTGTCCTTCATGTTCACAGGCCACTGTACCCCATGGTTTTCTTTTATTTTTAACCAGTATCATCAATAGTTTCTATGAACAAAGCCCTGGAGGCTGTCTAAAATTCCCCAGGTAATCCATGTCCCAGCTTTGATGACACATTGATGCTTTTAATGAGAATAATAACAAGAAGTGTGTCATTCTGGCATGTACTAATGACCTGTACTGAAGTGTGTCAAAGAGCCAGCAAATGAAGAATATCACAATGCATGCTGCAGTTGCTTGCACAGAAACATAAAAGCAGAAAGTACTGTTTTGCCCTGATTACAACACATTTTGTTAGTTACTTGGGACCTTATCTGAGGGGAAGTGGTCCATACCATACTTCCTTGCTTAGATTTTTTCTGATACTTAGGACTACATAATACAAAATGATTTGTCTAACCTGAATGCATGATCTGAAGCATTCCCAGGTTTTCTCTCAGCTACTGAGCGCACCTGCTGGTTTTGCCCAGGAGGATGGTACTGGCTTACACCCATCCTAAACCACAATGTTTGTTAATTTTTCCCACTGATTGTTAATTTTTTCTAAAAAACTATTGAGGAATTTCTGTTTAATGATACAGTCTAATGGTTTGACTTTCATGGTCCAAACCCACTGTGACTAATTCTGTAGACCTGTGATTTGTTTTATAGACTTCTTTTGGTATCGGATGTGTTTCAAATGAAATAAAAATTCTCAACAGTAATTTTTTCTGTTAGCCATATTATTCAATCATTATCATTGTCCCTGTCTCTTTGACATTTTGCTACAAAAACCTCCTGTACAAGACTCTGAAAAAAGTCAGACATAAAATTCAGAGAAACGGACTAGCAAATGCTACGCTTCAAGTAATGTATGCAAACAAGCCTGTAAAGGAACCTTGTGAAAGTTTCTTGAGAAAAGTACTCATTACATATTGTTTTGTATCGATGCATTCCTACAGTACCTTTTTCAGATTCAAAGAGCGCTTTATGCAGTCTCTCCATTTACGACATTTTGAAAGTAACAAAGTAAGTATAAAGTTATACATCCATAAGCACAAATACAAAATGATATTCCATACTCTCATCTGTAAACAACTTTCTAAGGGAAGAATGGAAGATTCTTTTTTTTATTTTTCAGATGAATGAATTCTACTATAGTTTGGGAAATTAGGAAATATGAAGAAGACTGTAAGGATTTGGTGTTATTAACAGAAAAGTTTAGTCAATAATTAAAAAAAATAATCTTCCATTAGCTAATATACACCAGTTTTAGAAACATCTGCAACTGATACATTTCACCCTTTATTTCAGATTCATGTTCATAATAGGGCAAGTTGCTGTAAGCAATATTCATTATAATGTGGTAAGTTTTTGCAAGTACTTTGCTTTTTAGATAAGTTCCAGGGGAAGAAAACAATGTTGTGTGAGTTAGTGCAGTAGCTGCTGTACTGGTGCTATTGTAGATCAGCCATAAGATGGAAGGACAGGCAGTTTTCTTGATTTTTTTTTTCTCTCAAAGCAATTTCAGCAAAGTAGATTGCTCTGTGTTCTCAAAAAAAGTTACAGTGCCAAGCTGATTTCCTCAAGTAGAAGGACCTTCCATAGCTGGATCTTTTTTCCTCATAAGCAGATCTCAAAAGTGAATTCTGAAAAACTTCACAGTTCAGGAGAATTGAAATATGCCTTTCAGTAACACGGACATTTTTGCTTAAAATGAACAGCATTTTTCCTCATGCAACACTAAATTTCACTCACAGGTCTCCATTAGATTCTGTAGAGACTCCCAGGTCTAAAAGAGCTGTCTTTTTAACTTTGAGATACACTCTACGGACTGTTTTATAGAACGTAAAAATTCTGCTAACATGAGCAAATAGAAAAAAAAGCTATGTTTTTTTAGGATGTAGACCATGCAGGTGAGTATTATTTTGCTATATCTTTATGTGCATCATGTTTTCCTCTATGCATACAGAAAGATGCTGTACAAAATATTTTCATATACATGATATTTGGTATTCCAAGAAGCTATTTTTAGCACAGCTTATTTTTCTAAGTTTTAAGCATTGTGTTTATTCATATAAATAGTGCTGAGTACCTTGTTAGTGCCATAAAATATTAAAGAACAATAATAGAAGAACTAATGGAACCCCTGTGAGGACTGAGGCATTTTTTGCAGTGAAGACAGGACAGCTCAGCATCCTGAAAATTCACCCTCAAATACTGTTCTTCTCCATCCTTCCCCCCTCTTCTAACCAACAGGTATTTTGATCATGGCAATACCATTACAACAATAAATCAAGATGGCATGTCTTTCCTAATTCAATCTTTTGATGTCATTTGCCCTTTTGTCTCACGTTTCACTTGTGCTGGGAGTAAAATGCTCCTTCTCCCAAAGCAATCTTTTCCAGCCCCTTTTGTGTCCCTTCTTTTTGTTGTATGATGTCAGCATCACATTAAAGGAGAGCCAGGTTGAAATTTGTACCAGAATATAAGTTGTGTATCTGACTTCTTGGATTTGAACACTTACCTAGGCAGCCATGTGTCCCCATGTAGCAGTTTCACCGTGATGCCATCAGTAGTGTAACCCGTGTCTGCTTCTGAGGAGAAAAACTGCTTCACCAGATAAAGCAACAGGAAGCTGCTTTTGGGCACACCAATAAGGCAACAGCTCACACGTCTCTCAATTTTTTTTTTTTTGCCTTTTTTTTATACCTTGTTAATCTAAACTTATCCATGGGAAAAAAAGCAACATAGTTACGTAGAAGTACACACAAAGGATGGTACCAACCTTGGTAAATCTATGAATACTTTCAGTGAGTTTGTAAAAGTTTCATGAAAATACTGCCTAATTACATGAGTGGAGTATATTGCAAACCTGTTATCTAGGGGACAATACATTCTGCAGAGAAACTGCTCCACAGAAATAAAATACTGTGGAGTGTATATGTATTTATTTGTGTTTACTTGTATATGTTCAAAACACAGGGTCTTTTTTTGACTGAAGGACTTGTCACTTGCCTTTCCCAACAAATTTATCATAGAATCAAATAGAATCCACCTAAGAGCCCATAAAAATATATCACAATAACTTTAGGAGTTTGTGCAAAAAGAATGAATTATTTTCAAAATTTGTATAACTGTTTTTTTTTGTTTGCCTAATGATGGGAGGAAGTTTGTGAACAGTTCTGGTTAACAAAGACAACAGAATTTTATGCACTGCAACAGGTTGCATCTTTATATATTGTTATATTAACTGAATCTGAGGTTGGCTGTGGCTTTCACAGGAGTGATTCTTTTAACAGATAATTCTGTTCAATTAGATAGGTGGAAAATTGTTACATGAGCACAGTTTCTCTTTTCCCTCTGTGATCAGAATAATTTATTGTGCGCTCTGGTTTTTTTTTTTTTTTAATTCTGTTTGGAATGATTAAATTCTACTTCTAAGAACCGGGGTACAATTTCACTTTAAATGTACATCTATTGGGTAACACAAAAACTGGCCTGTTTGATGATTCAGATGCTAAGGAGAAATGAAACAGTAAATTTAAAAGCTCTAAAATAAGACATACTGACTTCCTTGAGAACAATACCAGGCAGCTCTATAGTATTTAACCTCTGAGATTTGGTTCCTTCTTCTTTTCCAGCCAGAACATGACTTTTTCACCCACAGTTTTTCTACTGGTGCACTTGTTATATGAAGCCTAAATTATCAAATCATTCTGTACTTGTGGTCATTCCTGAACTGGTATCACAGTCCCCTCCAGTTTGGTAAAAGGGAGGCTTTCCAGCCACTTGGTTAGATTAATTTCTAAAATAAATTTCAGTCAAACCTTTATTTTCACTGAGAGAAAAGTCATTAGACAAAGACCTGTTTTATCACTTTTCACCTGCCTTTTCCTAACATGGTACCTACTAAGAACAACGTCTGGTGAGCTGGTTCTGCTGTTCTGTTGAGGGTTCCTATACTTCACTGAAGAAAAAGCAGTTCTTATCATTATTAGAAATAAAGAAACATAGCTGATATATTTCTACAGTTCTTCACTGTAACAATTGATAGTGCGACTGAAAGATCAAAGGAAGCAAGAGGGGAGATGATGCATTTTATACATTCTGGAAGTAAAGCTATATGCAAAAAGCAACTCTTGACTGTGTCCATATGGAACAATTTAATTTCTGACGCAACCAGCACAGTTTTTCAGGATTTTTTTTGAGATCTGGACATACACAGTATCTCATATCAGTCATCTTGAAACAAAAGGTGTTCTTTGGGTCAGCCAAGATGAAAGTACTATCAAGAAGGAACAATTGAAATAGAAAAGAATTAACTGGAAAATTATCTTATCTACAAAAGAAGCAATGAATAAGTCCTCAATAATTTTATTGATTATATTTGGGCTTACAAAGGGTCCAGATCACATGTCCTTAGGTCATGGACAAAGGCGTAAAGAAAAAAACAGGTAAAAAGCAAGGTCAAGATTCCTAATGCAGAATAGAAGTCCTCCGAGTCCCATCAATATATCCTCTTTTTTCCACCAAAACAGATTCTAAGAATGTTTTTCTATACCAGCTGAAAAGGGGAGGCACTCAGCACATCATAGGATGGAAATACAAGTTTTGAAAGCTGACACTTTTAGGCTCCAAGTGAGTAAGAGACTGAATTCCACAGCTGAAGCTTTCTACCTGGAATAAATCGATGCATTAATTTAAGAAATTATCAGAATTAACCGATTAATAATTCATGATGGTTTTGCAAACCTTCCAGGTGTGCAAAGCTGTACAGTCTGCTGGAATTAATGTGAATTAGGACCATGAGCATAATTCTACCTCTGCCACTGACTCACTGTAGCCTTGAGGAAGTCACTCTGTCCTTCTGCATGTAATAATGACATCGTATAGCTCATTTGGGTGTGAGCAGGTTCATTAGTTAATGTTTGATATTGCTGTAAAGTGCAAAATGTTTTGTGAGTGTTTGGCATTGTTATTAAAAAAGAAATAAACAGGAAACGTCAGTCAGGTAATGTCATCCCTGAGACATTAGATCCCTCAATGACATGGACAAGAGAAGCAGTGGCTAGAATAACAGCATTCTTTATGGACAGAAATGTGCAAAACCTGGGCTTTTCCACAGCTCTAACACACTGCGGGCATGATGTCAGCCAACACTGGAATGCCTCATTCCTCCTTTAAGCACATGGAGCACTGCCTCTGTAGAACACTGAGATCAGCAGACAAACAGTTCCCCTTTGAAGATTTTTACAGCATAATCAAACTGATTGCTAATCTCCTGATTACTTTTCCTATGAGCGGAATGCTTTCATGAGCTGGAGTCTGAGGGAACGCTCTGGCTATCCTCATGGAAAATTTAAACATGTGGCACAGCACCATCTCAGCTAGTCCCATTTTGATGCAGCTGCCCTGCAGTGTGCCCCACGAAAGCTGTAAAACAGAAAGGCTTTTTCAGCCCTGCTACTGGTGCAAGCAAAAACCCGCTTTCATGATCTCTCTCTGGGGTCCTGCTGATGCAGCTGCGGATCTAACTGGGGCCAACCGGGATTCCCGGGGAAGCCCGTGAGGCAGCCAGCACCCCTCTCCAGGGCAGGGCCTCTGTGCCCCAGGGCCACTCCCTGCCCGTTCTCGTACAAGCGATCAAAGGTCTTTCTCAGAAGGCGCTGGAGTTTTCTCCTCTAAAGTGCCGGTTTTTGCCTACTTTACGATAAATTTGGTGGCAGCCTGAGAGCAGGGTAAAACCAGGAAACTAGCTGCCGGGTGCTGGCGCCGGCCTGGAAATGAGAGATTCACTGGGAAACACCATCCCTCTCCCAGGAAAATTGCTGTGCCTTGCCAGAGGCCCCGAAAAAACCCGTCAGTTTGGCGTAGCTCTCACAACCTGGCTGCTCCTGCCGCACTGAACGCAATTTCCCTGTGTGTTCCCAGAGCATCCCTGTCCAGCCGTGACGCCCTCAACCCTCCTCCCCTCACAGCCGACTAGTCAGCCTTCCCACATCCCAAATGGCTCCCACAATAGCTTCACTCGCCATTCAGGGCCCAATTCGAGCACGCCGATAAGCTTCCCACCACGGAGCTTGCCTTGCCCTTTCTCAAAATGGCAACCACTAACTTCAACCCGGGAGGAGGCGGGGGGGCACTGCCCGTAAGAGCTGAAAGCCTTCCCCTCCCTCCACCTTCCCGCTTAGCAAAATGGCGACGAAGGGTGCCCAGGCCCCGCCCCCCAGGTGACTGCCAGGTTGTGCGGTCACGTGACACGCGGAGCCGGCTGGTGGCGCGTTGCTGTAGGGACGGGGCGGCGCTCCTGGGACGCTGTCGGCGGCGCGGAGCGGAGCGGAGAGGAGCGGGTGGGATGGGGTGCGCGGCTTTGCTGTGGGGCTGGCTCCTGCTTGGCTGCAGCTGGGGCCCGGCCCCCCTCGGGGTCAGCGCCGCTGCGCTCTTGACGGCCACCTACGTGCTGGACGATGCCAGCGGGCCGGGCAGGCAGTTCGACGGGATCGGGGCTGTCAGCGGCGGCGGGGTGAGCGGCGCCGGCGGGTGTGGGGGCTCCTCCGGTGCTGTGGTGTTAATGCCCTCGTCGGGGCGGCGGTTGCAACGGGCGCTTGGGCGGGGGATTCCGTCAGTGGGTGCGTTTGGTGGCTTCGGTGCAGGCCCTCGAGAGGCTTCGGCGGGGCCTGGGCCGGGGGGTGTCGGTGAGGGGAGCCCTGGGGGCTGAGGGGGGTGTCGGTGAGG